>NC_069711.1:29451572-29631572 GCF_027358585.1 Pangasianodon hypophthalmus | reverse complement strand
GACAGATCCAGCTGTTTGTGTTAGGCAATCCAGACTCATACAGTCTCCTAACCGTGGTGTTGTGCAATTTCTCACAGCTATAAATTTTTTGTAAAAGCTCATTCTAAAGAAGAAGAAATGAACGCAGATAACACAGCACAGATAACTCTTCCAGTAAGTCTGCTGCACTGACACAAACTTGTTTTTTTTTTTTTTTCTTTTTTTTTTTTTCATATCGCCGAGTCTATAAATCATCACTTGTCTGAAAGTGCTGCAGCATGTTTAGAGGCAGAGCCGCTCCAGTACAGAAGTGTTGTGATTGATGAAATTACACGCTTTTCAGTTTCTAAGAGTATAAAATAGCAGCTGGAAGGTTATTGGTTGACGGCAGCCCTGGCTTTTATAACATTCTCGAAGCGCTTGTTCTAACTTGCAATAGCATGCAAAATGTCAGCTTCATTAGAGCAGGGCTTGAACACCGTTGACATGCTGACGTGCCTCTGTCGTCTTGTAATTGTGTGTGTGCGTGTGTGCGTGTGTGTGAGCGCAGTGTATAAATATATCTAAAATACTTAGTTTGGGAACATTTTATTGTGCTTGCAACTATATGATCAAGCAAATCAATGCTAAAATGGGCTTTTCTTTCATTTTTCATCATAGCTGTGTACGTGTGTGGGTGTGTGTGTGTGTGTGTGTGTGTGTGTGTGTGTGTGTGTGTGTGTGTGTGTGTGTGTGTGGGTGCACAGTGCTTCTAAAGCCATATGAAGTATCAAAATATATATCTGCATTAGTTATTATGTGTTTCATGTAACCAAATGAACATACTGTTGAGTGCATAAGTTTGCATTCCATATGGACAAAGAAATGTAATTTATGCTCAAGATATTTAGTGTGTTACGGTTCAAAGATGCTCCTTCATTATCATACCTAACAAAAATGACCAAATAGCGTGTTAAGATATTAATAGTAGATGAAAGTATCTCCTTTTCTCCCTCTTTGATGTATTTTGTGATATCTATAGTTATGTACTTTATTAGGAACACCTGTACACCTGCAGATTCACGCAATTATCCAACCAGCCGATCATGTGTCAGCAGCATAATTCATAAAATCGTACAGATACATTGTTACGTCAAACATAAGAATGGACAAAAAAATGTGATCTCTGTGACTGTGACTGTGGCATGGTTGCCTCCAGGATGTATTGTGAGTTCTGAGATGCTTTTCTGCTCACCACGGTTGTAAAGAGTGGTTATTTGAGTTATCGTAGACTTCCTGTCATCTCGAACCAGTCTGGCCATACTGCCCTGACCTCTCTCAGATGTTTTTTAAAAAAATTTTTTCTCCCCACCATTCTGTGGAAACTCAGGAGACCGTTGTGTGTAAAAATCCAGATCAACCATTTCTGAAATACTCAAACCAGCCCATCTGGCACCAACAACCACGCCCCTGTCCAAGTCACTGAGCCTGACCTGTAGCTGCCTGATTTTATGCATTGTGCTGCTGTCACATGATTGGCTGATTAGATCATGTTCCTATTAAAGTGGCCAGCGCGGGAATGTATTGTACGCGATATATTTTTTGCTCACTTTTTGCTTTTCTAAACAATTCTGTGTCCCAGGATTGTATGAGTAGTACTTTTGTGATGTCTAGATTACTTGAAGATCTGTCTTGACGTATAACCGTTTTGGATTGTTGCCTTTTTTGCATGACCAGCATGTATTTTTGAAGGTTGTGGAATAAAGATAAGGTACATTTTCCTTTTTTCACATGCTAACATGTAGGAATACAAACTTTTGCACTGATTGGTATGAACAGGAAGCTTGTGATTATCTGCTCCTCAGTATAAAATTATGCTGATTTCACCTAATAATCGTTATAATAATATTAATTGAGCAGCAGATAATGTCTGTTTGTCCATCTTTAAATTTATCTGGAACCTTCTTTGATGAGGAACCCATGTGTTCTAAGGTTCTGCATAGCAATATCAGAAATACACAAGCTTAAGAAAAAAAGAGGAGAAAAGATTAATTGGATATACATTATATATTTGCCTTAGGCATATTTATGTACATGTATATGCCTATGTAATTTGTTAATAAAATACATAATATATAATATTTTTAAATGTAAAATATTTTCTTTAAAATATAGGCATAATTTTTTTTAAATAATTTTTTTTTTCTTCGCCTTGTAATCCATATCTTGTTAACACTGATAGTGTGTGTATGTTTATATTTTGGCCTTGTGTGACATATGTCACTTCTAGCATTTACTCGCGTTTTCAGTAGTATTTTGGCGCATTATCAGATTGTTTAGTTGCTGTAGTTAATCCTCATATCATCCCGGGTTTATCCTCTTTTCTCTCCCTCTGTAATCCCTCCATCCCCGTCTTTATCCACTTATCACCATCTGTTTAACTCTGAGGCCGGGTCTTTCCGCCCGGTTCAGCCGGCTGCTGTCGGGTATTAGAACAACAGAGAAATATAGAACCGACTAAAAGCACCACTCGGACAGCTAGAGCTGCGACGTTTCAATCTCTGATCTAAAATTCATCCAGGCGTCGGAATATGCTTCTAGCGCGCCGTGGCTTTGTGCTCTTCCATTAAGGGAATCGCACAGTGCTGACTGGCGTCTCACAGTTCCATCAGAATGGATGTCCATTAGCCAGCGAGAGAGGAACATAGATATTGTCAACAGAGACACGGCAGGATTATTGTACTACGCCATCAAAGAGCTCAGAGAATGAGCGAAGCACCCTTTCTCTCCATTTTATTTATTTTTTTTTTTCTGGCTCCCAGAGGTGCAAACAGCCCCAATTTACTCACCTACATGAAGAGAGGAGGAACGGTAGGAGGGAGAAGAGAGAGGGGAGAAAAAAAGTTTGCAGGTGTGACACAGGGCAGGGGGAGGAGGTGGATGAGGAAGGGAGGGAAGGAGGGAGGGAGGGAGGGAGGGAGCGAGTGAACAAGCAAATGGTATCTGGGCAAGGGGAGGAGAGAAGGAAGACACAAGCAGGAAGAGAGAGAGAGAGAGATGAGCAGGCAAGGACGCGGTGCCGCAAACGACAGTGCGCAAGAGAGCGTGACAGAGAGCGATCTGGAGCTGCAGAGGAGAGCCAGGTGGGGAGGGGGCGCTAGACGGAAATAGTGAGAGGTGGGGACAGAGCGAGGGAGATTTTGAATGTGTGGGACACGGAGACTGTAGGACGGCGAGAGAGAGGATAAGAAGTGACCGGGTCCTGTCCGAATACGATGATGGGACTGTACTACCCTTCCGTGTTGCCGGTAAGTAGACCATGCGCTAGTTTTGCAGTAAATCTGACAGCTCGGGTGTTTCATTGCATGTTAAATCGCCTCGCTTTGGACTGCACTTGGAATGTTTCACATGAAGTTTCTGATTCATGCTTCGGATTTGGAGTAGAAAAGCAAAAAATATCCACGCGAGTGCTTTCAAGAGCTTGCAACATAACATCATCTTAAAGGTGAATAAATGGCTGACATCGCATCAGCGTGTGTCTGAGTGTGCGTTAGGGCCACGTTGACAGACAGGCCTAGACTCCTCCAAATGGCTCACGGTGAAGAAGGAGGGAGGAAAGAAGGGAAAAGGGGGAAGGGGAGGAGAGGATAGAGAAAGAAAGTGCTTTGTTGTCCTCCCCTCCAGCTGTCCCCCATAACTCACCCCTGGCTTTTGAGTGAAGGGGGCAGGTGCCTGGAAACAGTTGTTCCACCACCACCACCATGCCTCCTGTCTGTCAGTCTGTCTATCTATCTATCTATCTATCTATCTATCTATCTATCTATCTATCTGTCTCACACACACACACACACACACACACTCCAATATAGGTTTGGTCTTCCGTCTTGTTGGTTTGCACTTTACCCTGTTTACAGTGTGGCTGCACATGCACAGTGTATCTCTGTCTCGTACCTTGGAATCCTGTTCCCTTTACAGTTTTGACCTCTTTTTTTCCCCTCCCTCCCTCCTTCCCTCGTTCTCTCCCCCTCAGGCTCAAGCAGCTGTTATCTCTCTGTTTTGCTTTAAAAGTCGAGGCTGGGGGGAGGGCACGGCCAGAACGCACTGGAATTGATTTTAAATTTGACCACTTCTTTACAAAAGGCAAAACTATAGACAGACATAATGCAGGTTAAATATAGATTCCTGGATGGGAACAGAGAAATGTTTATCCCATCTGGGTCGAAAAGATGGAGGGATAAGACTTTTCCCTTATCGAGTTATAGTGCATTAATGCAGCGCAGAGACACAGAGAGGAAGCTTCAGAGCGCCAGTGGCGCAAAGGAAAGATTATACGGCTTCTCAAGCGCCAGGGCAGAAAGCGTTATGAGAGAAGTGGAGGGTTGTTGAAATATTTGCAGAGCCCCACCCGAGCGTGTGCCCTAAGGGGAGGGAGAGACGCCTACCTGCCATTTATGGCTTTTACACACACATACAGAACCATACAGACACACACACACATATGAATTCTCACTCCTTGGAAAGCGAGAACCACACAAGGCTTAAAAGGACAAGTCTGGCTTACGTAAAAGCTCAACAGGGATCCACACTTTAAATTTGTACATGACATCTAATAATATACCCACGTATCCGTATATTAGCCATCAGAACAGGTCATATACGGGTCATCTGATGCTTTCAGGGCCAGTTTACACTTCAGGGTTATATTGAGATGGAGATTATGCAAAGAAAAATGCACTGAGATTAAAGTTTGATCACTCAGAGTTTTTCAGGAAAAGGTCTGAGACACAATTTAGCTGCGCGTTATGCAAGTGTAAATGTCTCGCCAAGCCAAATTTGACAACCAAAACAGAGGAGAGGCGTGTGCTGCATGAATAGTGATGTTTATGCTTTTAATGTTTATGCTTTTAAACATTGTTGCGAGATTTAAAACATAGGAGTGGACAAACCGTAAATTTAATCACTTGAAAGAGCCAATGGCTGCAGAATGTTTTTGATGTAGCGCGAAAAGTCAGCAAGTCGTTGGCGAACATTTCAGCTATGAGCTGTGGCTTTGCATCCTCTCGTCGCAAGTAAAATGAGTTTTCGTTCCATGTCTTTGTCAGTATATGTAAGTGTGAGGTGACTGCTACTCATAGCAGAAGAGTTGTAATGACGGCTTTTTGCATTGCACTTTATGAAACTTTTGGTTTCATCAGCGTTTTAAATGCGTATTCCTAATTCTTAAAAAAAATCATCTGTGATAATTAGCAACTAGTCAAAATCATTTTATATTAACTAGATCACACGTCGGTGTGGTAGCTGCAGTGGGATTCAGAATCGAGTAGCTCATTATTTTTAAATATACACACCGAAGAATGTTTATTTACTTTCTCTGGTTGTTGTCCACTATTTAACTATGAATTAAAAAAAAAAATAATAATAAAAAATTCACCCCAAAACATGAAGTTTGCTCCTGGCCTAGTAATTTGTTCCCCCCCAAAACACTACTACGAATCATGTTTTTGAATGTGGCAGCCAACTTCTTCATAAACCAGCAACACTCGAAGTTCAAAATGATGCTGTAATGAGCTGATTTGCAAGCAAACACACTGATATTTTCAGCTATCCTGTCTGACCGGAGATGTATTTGACTACAGTGTTAATGTATGTGGTTAAAATCTTAACAGAAGACACTCCTGATACAGGACGCGTGAAACAGGGTGTGAAGCTCGCCTGGTGCCATTACAACCAGCACACACCCTGACCACTTAGAAGCAAATTTCAGGTTTTCCAAGTATTTACGTAAATTATTAAAAGTATTTACACATTTAAACACACATCCATATTGGAATGTTTAAGAGTCCATGTTTTACTTCATTCCAAACCTTTCTTAGCCAAATGTCCCTTATGTTGCATCTAAATAAATACAGGTCGTTTCTGGCATATTTTACTTTCACATTTTACTTTCACCTTTTTTCTGTAATTTTTTCCCCCAATTTCCACCCATCAGTCAGCTCTCTCTATCACACGATAGCTACAAACCGAAAGCTGAAGGCTTAACACGTGCTTCCTCTGAGACACATGAAGCCGGCCAACTACATTTTTTTTCCAAGCTTCTGCTCAAAAAACACAGCATAACACATTCGTAGGAAAGCGCTATTCGCCCTCTTCTGAGCTCACGAACACTGACGATTGGCTAGTGTCACTGTGATTGACAAGGGAGAGAGAGAAAGAATGCCGTCCCTCCCACCCAGAGAGCAATTTCTCTGTTTTTCTGACGCCCCATTCACAAGCCCTACTTTTGAATTTTTCAATTTATGTGCCAATTATTATACGAATAGAAAACAACAGATAAAATGTGTCCTCTAAGTGATATTATGTGTAACAATTTTCAGCAAGCTTTTTTTTCCCGAGCCTGAATCTTAAAAGTGTTGTGTGTGGGTTTTTTTTGTTTTTTTTTTTGTTTTTTTTTTTGCCTTATGTAGGTTCATGCTATTATGTTTTTTACTATCATATATTATGTAGTGTGCATTTAAAGTGAATTGGAATCAGGTCTGGGTTCAGACTCACACTGAAGCTTAAAAGAATTCATGTGTAAAAGTGATTTGAAATGGGCAGTATATATTTTTATGAAAATAGTAAAATGAGTAAACAGAAAAATATTGGTAAAGCGTTTACTCTAACAGGAGATCAGGCGTTTAAATTCGGGGAACGTGATACAGTTTATGATAAAATAATGACTCCTTATGATTTTCCTTGATTATGAAGGTGCCATTTTTTGGATTCCATTTTGTATACGATCAACAATATCTAAATCATACTACAGCAGCCTCCATTTCTCAGCACAGGTGATGCAGACTTCACTCTAAAACCTTCGGCTGCACTGTAGACATATTACTTCTCCTGCCATTCTTAGCATGTCCCTAGCTTTATGATGATGGCTATCAGGCGGCATTGCTGACTAGAAATAATCCAAACATCTGTCAACTAATATTTATTTTTCCCCGCGTACCACCTTTCCTCACCTCCGCTCTCTTCCAGCTTATAACAACAACGTGATTAATACTGACAGTGAAATAGAATTTATGAGAAAGTCAGTCTCAAAAATAAGAAACGAAGTACAATTAGGGGATTTGCGTCCTTTTGTGTTTTTTAAAATGCTGTGTATCCTTCTGTGAAAATTTCAACACTCTTAGTGGCAGTATAAAATCTCAATATTATTCAAATGTATTCAAAACAAATTTTCTGTGGTGTTTAATTCAGAAATTTGACCACCATAGCACTTGCGAGTAAGCATGCCTCATGACGATACATGTGGTAATGTGTTTAAAGTAGACAAGCCGATATGTAAATAATATTCATGTGGGGCTTTCCAGTGATCTGTTGTCGCATCCCAGTGTATCTCTCTGTGTTTTAAATAAGCATCAAGTTTGCACTCGTGCTTCAATCCTTTAGTTTGTGGCTGTTCCCAGCCTCGTCGCTGTCCTCTCTGTATAGAGACAGCTGATCGTAATGGCTGGCGATGTATAAGACGATATGACAGTGTGATTCTTCCAGGTTCTTCTCCATCTCAATACAGACAGGCATTACATAATAACAGGAAATGACTGCACATTAGCTCATCATGTCAGAATTCAGAGCAGGATTAAGGTTTAGGATTAGAGGCTGTTTCTGTAAAGCACTGGCTGTTCTCTTAATAGTTACTTGATCTGTAATGGGGAGAGACTTTAAAGGAGGAAAAACAGCTTTTTGGGCAGTGAACGCAGCATTTTTCCTGATTAAAAATTATTATTTCTGTGGAACCAAAATAGCAAAAAAAAACAAAAGACAAGCATTTTGGGCTGGAGATTGTCTTAGTTTTAGTAAGTCAAGTCACATGAAATCATCTTAATAGATAATCTTTTGGGTTAATTTTCTTTTTGGAAGCGTGTCATTCTCAAACCCACTGCTTTCGTTCTTGTTTTTGGGTCAGTTCTAGCTTCCTGATATCATCCTTATGAGTTTATAGGTGTTATTTATGACTTGTTGTTGCAGTTTTAATTGACTACAATTGCAAGGTAGTGTGAGGTTCTTAAAAAAAAAAAAAAACAAACAAAAAAAAAGTCCTCTCCTGTGCATCAGTCATGAAGTCAGGCTCTTGACTCGGCCCAAACTAGATCAACTCGTTTCTCGGTCAGCTGCAGTGTGCAGAAGGCAGAGTGTGTCAGGACTTATGCAAACATGCAGCACACTGCAAACAGAGCGTGTGTGTGTGTGTGTGTGTGTGTGTGTGTGTGTGTGTGTGTATGTGTGCGCATGTGCACGTCTGTGTTTATGCACAAACACCTACTCACATCTGCACCTCCACTTTTAAGCGCATGGCCAACATCCAAGAAATCTCAGCAGTGATTTGCGGATTTACGGCAGAAGCATGTAGATTCATGACGTGATTGGTCAGAATCTGCAGAAAGATTCAGACCCTATAAGGACAGGCGCTGAATAGCCGCTAGCCAATCACCCGGCTGCACAGTTTGACAGACCGTCGAGACAGCAGGTCGCACACCAGAGGTCCCATCTGGGCTTTTCCAGAGCGTGAAAGAAGGAGCGAGGATGAGGAAGAAGAGCAGGGCATTTCAGGGCGATTAACGCCGCACTCACCGGACACAGCGAGGTGTTTCCGCACCTCGGAACTGTTCCGATTACATCTTCATCTTAACACTTAACAATCCACTCAGCTGGATGGTTTCACTGTGACTGTATAAAGAAGTATATTAGTGAGGTCAGGATTTTATATCATTTTTAAATTAAAAAAAAAAAAAAAAAAAAAAAAGTGTGTCCTACGTATGAGTAGGTGACTTTTCAAAGGTTGTTCTGTTAGCGATCTAGTGCACTTTGTAGGTACTAGAATTGTGAAGTCATTGTGATGTACCCAAATTAGTGAGCATGCATAGTTAATAAAACACTTTTGGGCTAAGCATTTGTTAGAAGAGAGTTTAAAAAACAAACACAAGCAGCGATCTCCGGGGCCCAAGCACTCTTCAAAACTACCTCCCCCAGAGGCCAGTTCTTGCCAAGAGACGCAGAACAAGTGTCACAAAGAGACCGTAGATGAACATGCTCATCAAGTTTCATGATGAAAGCTCAGTGCTAATTGTGTGAAATGACTGCCGAAAGCTGATTGGCTGAAGACAGCCATGTTTTTTTTTTTTTTTTTAGTAACCCAGTGATTATGTAGCCAGGAAGACCAACAGATCAGCAGGATGATGTAGTGCACCAGATTTCAGTTTATTCAGACTTTGCGTATTTAAGCAATTTAAGAAAATGATGCAGATGTGTAACACGTGATGTATGCCGTGAGTTTTCAGAATACTCATTTCTGATTGGTCAGAAGCTGATGATTAATTTACTATAACAGTACAGCTCTAACAGTAGTGCAGCTATAAGATGAATCACAGGGTTATATATTAATGCAATAGTTCTAATACATAGTCATTTTTATGGTAAAATAAACTGATTTAAAAAAAAACGTATGTAATTGTCGATATAGTTGTCTGTGAGGAGCCGTTTAACATTTAAAGAAGGAGTCTCCAGTGTTAGAGCTTTGTAACAGTAGAAGGTAAAGCTATAACGTTAAGGTGGAAATTGCATATTGTGTTTTTGCGGTAAAATGACAAGCTGCGTTTTTTTTGTTTTTGTTGCATTAACTTCAAAACAAAGTAATGGAGCGACGGTTTATAGCTGCTGTAACGTAAGCAATAACAGCTAACTATCTTCTACGACTATAAATGGAAAAAAACAATGGCATGTTTTTTAATAAATTCAAATGTTATTAGAGTTAACAAATTTCTGTGGTCTTAAAGGAGTAACACACTTCAGGAGCACTTTGTGGCATTATCGGAAAGTAATCAACTCTGGAGTGGTAACTTCTTTTATCTCTGAGTTAGCAGATAGTGTAGCGCTTCTGCTGATGTTTTTTTCAGTAATATTCCAGACGTGGATTCCGTGGTGCCTAGGTAATGTTGAAACCAGATGATAATTGGTGAAAACAAAACGCTATTGTAAGCGCGTGGATCAAAATAATTCTGAAACGTTATCTTATGACAAATTAGATTTGGTCTCCTCTGGATTTTCTCTGGCTGGTTTATCTGCTAATGTTAGCAGCATCTAGCAGTGTAAAATTCTAAGCTAATTAAAATGAAAACGAATAAAAATGCTAAGTCTTTCAAATGTAATTGTTAAAGCTGACAACCAGACTTTTCTTTTGCTATGTCAAACCTCTGCATTTGTGATATTATTAGCTCCAAATTGGCCTTAGAGAGTGTTTAGCATTTACGGGTGAGGAAGGCAATCAGTGCAGCTGTCATGTTAGCAAAGAGCTACATCACTCACAGGGCGTCCCACAATGCCGTGCAGTTTTTTTTTTATGATGGCGATATGACAGTCGCTCGCTAACTGACCTGTAAATAACCAGCGCTCTTTCACTTCTTTCGCTCCACCGCACACGTACACTTACACAGCCAGAGAGCACGGCATGGTCACGCCACACACACACACACACACACACACACACACACACACACAGACATGTTAACTGTGTTAAGAGGCTGCTTTCTCATTGCACCCTCCCCAAGCATCTTGCAATAAACACAATTGAGTTTCCTGCACAAATCGCATTTGCACAGTTCATTTTCCCGTCTGCTGGCGTCCCTTTCCATCTTTATTGCGGCGTCTGACGGCGCTCTGCACTCCCAACGCTCTCCGACACCATGCCAGTCGTTAATACCGTCACACCTGACCCCGAGATCAGACGGCTTCCTGTAACGGAGGAAATGAAAGCCGGAATTAGACGCTAGCACTATAAAAATGAGCGAGTCACTGTCCGAGCGTCTGCATGCGCAGCCGTGTACCCATGATTGATGTATGCAATATATCACACACAGTATCACCATCATTATCCTGGACACAATAAATCAAAAATATTATCAGTCCAGGCTACGTGGAGCTGGATGTTTATATTGGATTTTGTCGTCGTGGTTGTAGTTGGCATCTGATTTGCAGGATTTGCTCCACTGTCATGACTAGCATCGGAAACACAACCGTTAGGTGACATTTATTCATTCATTTAATAATTTATTTCTTTAAATAGTAATTATTAGAGGTATTATCTAAAAACTGTATTATTTAAACTATAATATAAATATTTAATAATGTCATTTTATTTATTAGTATTTTTAGATTTTATTATAACATTCAGTAATGTAATATAATGCAATCTATTAGTATTTATATTGTATTAGCTCCTTTTTTATGATTATTTAGAAAAGCAAAATCTAATGTTACTCAGAACAATAAATTATTCTGTTTTTTTTTTTTAAATTTAATTAGTATTTTTAAAGCAACCTGACTTGCATAGTATTACAAGATTAAAAAATCTGACACACTCATATTTTTTCTTTTTCTCTCTTCTTTCTTCATTCATTCTGTTGCTGTTTTTATTATTATTATTATTATTATTATTATTATTATTATTATTGTTACAACAGCTATTATTTGTTCTGTGATTGGTTGAAAAATAAAATTTTATTTTGCACGTTTTATGAAAAATTACTTTTAGAATATTGTGATAATGTCATAAACTGTGTGTGTTTGAGAGAGTGTACAGTGCTGAGTTCTCTCTCTATCACACACACACACACACACACACACACACAGGCGAGTTGTGTGTTTGCTGCAGTGTGACAGCAGGTGATAAATCACCCGTTCATACCAGCGCAGGCAGAGCAGATAGCAGTGCTATTATTACCAGGCTCTGTCTTTTCTCTCCCTTCTCGCTCCCTCGCTCTCTCACTTCTCCAGGCCTCCCTCATTCTCTCTCTCTCTCTCTCTCTCTCTCTCTCTCTCTCTCTCTCTCTCTCTGTCTCTTTCTTTTTCTCTGTCCACACAGCGCTGCCATGTAGGGAAGTGATGCTTGTTTCACCATCCAGAAAGAATGTGCACTTGACAGCACAGATTTTCCTTTCCCCATCTCTCTTTCTCTCTTCTTTCTCTCTTTATCTCTATTCCTATTCCTCTCTTCTTAATCTTTTCTCTGTGCCCTCTCTTCCTTTTTCTCCTTATATTTTTTCCCCCGGTTGCATTTTATTTTCATTGTGCAATCACAAATCCTGTCATACATTTTCTTTTTTTTCGGCTTCTCACTATTCTCTGTCCATCTCCTCTTTCTCTACCTTCTCTTTTTTCTTTGTCACCTCACTTCATTTTCCCTTGTTCTCTCTTTCTCTCGCTCCTGTTTTTCCCTTACAATCTCGCTCTTTTTAAATCTCCTAGCCCTTTCATCATTTTTTTCCCTCTTTCTCTCTGTACTTTATCTCTCTCCTGTTTTACGTCTTGTACTTTGAATCTCTGTTCATCTTCCTCTCTTCATCTCTTTCTTCTATCTTTCTTCTCTAGAACTTTTCTCTCATCTTGTCTCTTAAGTGTTTTTTTTTTTGTCAGCAGTGTTTTATTGGCCTGAAGGTTACCAATCACATTATTCCCCATCTCTCTCTCTTCTCTCATGTATTCTCCATCTCTCCATCTCTCGCTCTCTCTCTCCCTCCCTCTCTCTCTCTCTGAGTCATACGCTTGGACACGCTGCATGAGTGTGTACAGCTGTTGCAAGCCCCTTTTACAGGAGATGATTATTCAGACACACATCACCAAACATCATAATATGTGATTTTTCATTATAGCAGGCAGGTATGTGCAGAGCATGTGCAGAAATTCGCTAGAAAACCATGTTTTGATGTTCAGCACAGTATGTGAAGCATTACAGGACGTCTCCTCAGATGATACACTGAATAAGAGATGCATGAAAGTTTGGAAAAATGGCAACATTAATTCCTTTTTAGTTGATTGTAGCAAATGTAATGTTTATTACATACAGTTTGTGACACTATGAATTATCAGGTGGAAATTTAACGTCAGCACAAGCCTTGTACGCGTAGTAGTTGAATTCTCGATTCTGATTGGTCAGAAAGCGTTGATTCATTTTCTCTAAGAGCAGATCTGACTGTTGTTCCTGACTGCAAGGTGTATATTAATGTGTTATCGTTTTTCTGTGAGATGTTTATTTTACATTTTTGGAATGAGTCTCTAGTTTCAAATGCAGTGAGAAACCTTAAGTTTTCTGACACAGGAAAGTCTTCAGGATGGACGACTTTGTGGTTTCTGAGTAACATGACAATAATGCTGCATTTTGATATACCCCAGGAGTGGGAAGTCGGAGCTCTCTGGGCATTCAAGCTGCAAAGTGGAGGGAAAAAACAAGGACGTGTCGATGTTTATTTGTTAGGAACGAGCTAGCCAACTAACTGTGATGAGTGATGTATATCTATATCTACAAAACAGCGAACTGTGTATTCAGTGTTATAGATTCCGTAAGCGAATATGTCAGTATTTGTTGATTGATGTAAATTTAAAAGCTAAGAAGTGCTGCTTTGTTTACTGTTGATGCTGTGAACGGCCATGTTGATTTGATGGCACTTGCTGAACTCGGAAGCATTTTCGTTATTTTTTTTCTAGTCAGAGGTCGGAAATTATGACTTGCAACCTTTTTAATTGAATGCAGCATAATAAAAATGCAGGTTAACTTCAATAGAGAAAAAAGAGAGGCTGGTGAGGGAACAATGTTTGTTTATAGCTTTTTATAGCTGCTATAATGTAAGCATCTTGTTTCGCAGCCATTTGATTACATTAAATGTAACTATAAATGGATAAAAAGTATAACGTGACAGTGTTTAATTAATGAATTGTAATTGTTGGCAAATTGCTGTGGTATAAGTTCAGTAAAACATTTTGAGACATGCTGTTGGATAATAAATCTATTGGAAAATATTTCCTATATTCCCTATAATTTTGGTGCGAATTGTTTTGCAAACTGTTTTTATTATAATTAATGTTTGACACATTATCTAATGATCACGGCTGTTTTTCCTGTGCTGCGTTCGACCCGAAGTCTTTGCGCGTGCCGGTGTGTTCATTATGAATAAAGTCGCTCTGTGCTTGGTGGCACACTTGTCTAGCTGCAGGTGTTGTATGTCAGTGTGTGTGTGTGTGTGTGTGTGTGTGTGAGGGGATAGTGCCAGGTGTTGTGTGTTCGGCCTGTGTGCACTCGTTGCACTGCTGGCTTTTCCTTCTCAGCGTCATGTGGAAGAGTATGTGTTGAGGCCATTTGCTCTTAATTATGCATGAGCTCCTCATGAATATTTAAAAGATGCCTGAAAATCCTCTTGTCACTACAGAGGTCTGGGGCAAGATGGAGAGATGATGATGGAGTGAAAGGAAATGGAAAGAGAGAGAGGCCACGTTTTCAGCAAAGAGGAAAATTTTGATATTTAGAGTGTCCATTAAACATATTTGAACAACATGTTAGCAGATTTAGTGTGTCAAGTGCTTCAGTTGGAATTTTCTGCCATTGCAAAGAATTCTAATGACGATAAGTTACATTGGTAGGAACACACAGTGGTTAAGATTCTGTTCTAGCAATCACAAGGTTGTGAGTTTAAATCCCAGGAAAGGCCCTTATTCTGTATGCCATGTGTGAAAGCAGCCATAATCCTTTCCTCTATTGATTACATTTGAGCTCCCTCACTTTGGTTCGTGAGAATGTCAAGCAGAGCTGAGCTCACTGCTCTAATTTGAGGAAAATAACTTCTAGCATGGTTTAGTGGTAGTGATGTAATGCAATTTGACACTTATTTATAGGGAAAAGCTTTCATTTCAAAACTGTCGAATATTTTCCTCAGGCGAGGCAGCTGTGCTCATTAAAGCATGTTCATTTTGCTAGTTTTGAGGCTTAATTCTATTTTGTATCTTAGACGGAAAAGAATCAGATGAAATTTTAATATTAGGGATGCACACTAGTATTGACGTTGGTCTGATACCGTGCTCATTTAGTCGTACTTGTACTCATAAAAAATGCGCAGATACAAAATCTGATACGAGGTGACACTATGTGACGTAAGTATGTTGCTCTTGATGATCAGCAACTCTCGGTATTTGACAACAAGGGATTTAAGCACAATGAAAACAACAAGATGTTTTATTTACAGCTGTGCAGAAGTGCTTTTTCGAAGCGAAACAACTGCAGCTCCACTCGATCCAAGCTAGCTAATGTAGCTAGCGAATGCACTTTATTTAAATCACCTAGCTAACATTTTAAAGAACGAGTCTAAGCGCACATGTGCTTTTCATGGCCACTGTTCAAACTGGACAAACATAAACACACATAATTAGGCTTGTGCGATATAAGAATATCATCGTCTCTACACTATATTACATTTCCACAATATCCAGTGACGTTTACTCTGATTATATTATATTACTAGACCTGCCCATCTTTTTAAGCATTTTGTGCAGGAGCTCCTTTATTTAACGTCAGAGTATGCTAGTACGAGTTTCACTAAAAAAAACACCAAAAAACCAATCTTATTCTCCCCAATTAAATGGGAGATAAGCCAATCGACAAATTAATATGGAATGATTTGCGCCGGTGATTTGAACGCTCCGATAATAACTGACACTACCTGGAAGCCCCGCCCCCTCCCTCTCCCATCTCACTTGCTTTGTCTAGACTCACAAGGAGTCCTTGCTTTCAAGGTAAATGGAGATCTATCACCATAAGTATATAGCTAGTATCAGTTAACTATATTTATTAGGAATGCCACTGAAAAAGTAGAAAATGGCTAAAAACAGCAAAGAGAATAAAGGACAAAGATTTTGACTTAAAAAGATTAAACAGGCCCACAATGACTACGACTAATGTTAATGGTCCTGGTAATTAGAACATGTTAAAGTACACTGCTTTTCTTCTTTTTTTGCTCTCCTGCGCCGGTCAGCACTCAGACTTGTTCAAACACTTCATGCAGTGGAACAATAGTGAGAATGTCACAGTTTTTGTAGTTGCCTCTGCCAGCAAGCAGTTCCTGACTTCAGAGCTGATAATATTATTGTACCCTCCCCTACTCTCCTTAAACCTGAAATGTGGGAAGTGCTCGTAGGCTGGAGTTTCTGGAAGATTAAACCGGTCATCACAATTTAAATGGTAAATTTAAATGGTAAAATATGAGCAGGGCAAAAATCAATATCGCACACGATGTACAATCCGGGAGTTAATGTGTGTTTGTGCCTTGATAGAGCTGATGAGATCCGTGATCCTTTTGGTTTCTTAAATTTAATTTGATATTCATATGGAAGTGTGGTTAAAGTGGCGGGGGTGAGATGAGAGTGCTAAACGCATGGCGATGGAGTGACACGTGAGGGTGGGAGGGGAAGAAACGCAAAAGCTTTGGCTCAGACACTTCCTCCACCAGAAGCTTTTCTGCAATCATTAAGCGATTGCTTGAGTGCATTCTGTCTCTCACACACACATCACTTTCCATGCTTTTGATCTGTCGCACTCTTCTATCAGTTCTCGGTTGTCTCTTCCATTTCCTTCCCCCCTCCCCCTGCTTTACACTATTCTGTGGAGTGGAGTCCAGCCAGCCAGTCAATTAACCCCACATGATCTCTCTTGTTTTTCTTTCCTTCTCTCTTTCTCTCTGTTAGGGTTCTCAGGACGCGATGGGGGCTCAGGAAGGCCTCGTCCCCCCACCGTACTCGTCCTTCCCCCCTCCTCCCCCTCCACCGCCCCAGAACGGCTTGCCGCTGGACTTTGGAGGCAGCGGTATTTACCCCGCAGGGGGCCAGGGGCAAGTGGAGGCGCCGGCAGGGATCACTAACCCCCCATCTGCCCCCAACACTCTCAACACACAAGTGAGTGTTATCATGTGAGCTCGGAGCATATGGTGAAGTAGGGGGCTGTTTGGATAGCTGCCCCTTCACAAGTGGCCCAGTTGGGGGGGTAGGATGGGGATGGGGGGTGGTTGATTGGCCTTTTTACACCTGTTGGAGAACATCAGTCTCAGTAGACAAAGAAGTCGCCGTTTTAGCATACCGCCCAATAAGCATTCTTATTTTAATACAGCTAACTTGCCTTACTTAATCTCATAACAGAAAAATATTAATATTGATAAAACTGTTGTTGCTCTATTGCTATTTCTAATGCACACATGCTTGCTAGCTAGTTTTATTGCTCTCGTAAGGGCAGTTGCATTGTTTCAGCGACAGATTGATGCTTATTTTATTGATCCTGCAAGAGGAATTGCATTATTGTAGCACACACACAGTATGGTGCATAAGTACAGGACAATATAATCAAAGAAAAGAACTGGATGAATGTGCCAGTAATATGGTTATATATCATCATAATTGCTTAATTGCTTTTAGATTTATTTTTTATTTTTATTTATTTTTTTTTTTGCAGTTTATACCACGGTGTTGTTGAATTCTCAATTCTGATTGGTCAGTTATTGTTCTATAATAGCAACTCTGACGATAGTACTGACTACAAGGTTCATATTAATGCTCACTGTAATGCATTATTGTTTCTATAGTAACAGCTAATTCACAGGGTCCTCTTAACGCTTGTTTTGGAAGGAGTCTCCAGTTCCAGAGCGTTGTAAACGCATGTTGGTGTTTAACGAAAAACATTTAAATGTTGATATGGTGACATTTTCTGTAAGGAGACATTTAACATTTATGGAAGGAGTCTCCAGTGTCAGCACTTTGTATGTTTTTTAGCCAAAGGAATGTCTTCAGGAAAGAGCAGTTTGTGAGTTCTGCTTTCTTGCTAACATGACAAGAAAAGCTGGTGAGGGAATATTGTGCTTATAGCTGCTCTAACATAAGCGACTAAAGGAACTAACTTGCTTAGTGAGCCTTCCACAACATTTAACGTGACTATAAATGGATGAAAAGTATGACAGGTTGTTTCTTAATGATTAATGATCTAATTTCTGTGGTATAAGAGTAATTATACACTTTGGCATGTTCTGTTATTGGAAAATAATCAACTTTGAGATGGCAACGGTAACTCGGCTTCGTGTCTAGACACATCACACACACTAGTGATTATTTTCCTGCTACAGCGCTCTCCATCATGTTTTCTTTAACTTGCAGGCTCATGATTTAGTGTTGAAAGAGTCCTGTGACCTTAATGTGAACTTAATGTGGGAATGTCCCAGCTTTTCAATTCAGGCTGCCGAGATGCAATTATGGAACAATTCTTCTTGATTTTTAATTCATTCAACCTCCTTTTTTTTTCCTTCACGTGTAACTATTTTCTGCTTTGAAAGCACAGTACTATTATTTTCATCCATTAAAATGTCTCGTTTTTCACCTGTGGACATTCTGTAATTCAGGCCAATTCATTTTATGCATTAATGCAGAATATTTCAAGAGAGTAACATGATGTGAATGTAAGAATTGATTTTTTTTTTCTCATCGGTAATGTTTGCTCTGGTTGGGTGAACAGAATTATGGGATAGTAATACTACGTTAAACTTTCTTTTGATGCATTTATCGAATGGGACAGACAATATCCCACAATACAGGAATGTTAATGATATTGCTAATGCAAGTGTCCATTTTGATGTGTTAAGATAACACAATGTTTTTTTTCCCCTCTCTCTCTCTTTCCTCCAGCAGTTATCAGACGGCTCCCCCCAGACCGAGGGCCAGTGTGTGTCCGGCAGCGGTTCAGGAGTGTCTGGGACCGAAGACTCCGCAGACGGGAAAGTGACCCCGAAACGTCTCCACGTCTCCAACATCCCATTCCGCTTCCGAGACCCCGACCTGCGCCAGATGTTTGGGGTACGATCTTCCTCCCTTCTCTCCATCATAGCTTTTTACCACAGATGAAATGCTTGTGTCTAATGTTGAAGCGTTCTGCGCTTTTCCAGTCGGTATTTCCACCAAAACAATTTGGTAATGAACCGAGAGCAGGAGAAGGAGCTTTGTGGCTCAGTGACAACAGTTTGAACCGCTGTTCAGAGAGGCATAAACAGTGCAGGTGTAAGAATTATTGTTGATAAATGAGCAAAATTAATATCCCAGTGATCAGTCAGTGGTCTGTAGACGACGCATCTGTTTTAGACCTCTTTGCTTATATATCAGAACATTCTCTGTGCTGAAGGATTTGACATTGCATAGTAAAATACGTTCCTAAATGCAGAAATAATACTTAAAATCATTCTGTGTTGTTATAATTTTTGCAGCTTGCGTTATGGGCAACTCCCACAACAATTACGTAATGCTTTGGCTTTCAAACCAGTGGAAATGTGAGTCATTTCCTAAAAAGGTTCGAAACATCACCATGACTGTGTCGATGGAAAAAAAGGTTTACCTAACACGGCTTTTGTTTCAGGGTGCATAGGACGTTTCTGGCGCAGTAAGCAGAAATTGAAAGGACAAAGAGAGGGGTTAATGCAGTGAGCCCTGAACAACACTGCCCCCTTCTGCTGAGTAGTCCTGAATAGAATTAATAAAAAAAAAAATATTTAAAAAAAAAAATAAAATACTGAAATAAAGAAATTAAAGGTAGTCAAAAATAATAATAAATAATGCAATAAATAATAGCAGCAACAGAAAGAAGAAAATAATAACAATCTAAAATATAATTATAATAAAAAAGAATAAACATTCAAAAATTAAGATTAAAAAGTAATAAACGTGTGCAAAATAGAATCATTTAAAATATTTTAAAGCAATATTAAAGTAAGAAAAAAGGCGTAAATACATAATAAAAATTGAAATATTTTAAAACACATAGAAGTAATACAACTGTAAATAAATAACAAAAAGGTGTATGAAAAAAGCTAAAAGATAAAGTAATAAAATTAACATAAAAATAACATGCCAGTAAAAGTAAGGCATATAACAAAAGCTAGTTTTTAGTGAAAAACAGCTGTTAAACCCATGCTCCTGCAGCATGAAGAATCTGTAATACTCTATTCATGCTGTATGTAATTGAGCGAGACTGCTGTTGCTTAGCAGTTGACCTCAGACCACGTATCAGTCTGCCATTCACTGAGGCACAGATTCTGATCTCTCTGCATTTCTTTCTCCCTCACAGCAATTCGGGAAGATCCTGGATGTGGAGATCATTTTCAATGAGAGAGGCTCTAAGGTACGAGACCCACGCAGTGATTATTTTACACCGCCTGAGCTCGTTATGTAAAAACACCACACAGAGTTTAAATTTGCAGCTCACTCTTTTACGTCATGCGCAGGCCATGCACGACTACCTCTGAAACTGAACCCAAACTCCCACTCTCTCTGTCTAAAACACAGACACACACACGCACACACTCACAGACCTTTTACCAAACAGGCTCAGTATAGTTTTGCTTTCCTTTTTTGTCAGCAGCCATGTGACATGATGATTACTGCCTAATCTTTTAGGCTTAAAATATTAGTGTGATATGATCTTAAAAAAAATAGAGGGAAAAAATACACACACACACATATATATATATATATATATATATATATATATATATATATATATATATATATATATATATATATATATATATAAACAAAATGTCTGTTTTTAATTTTTTTTAAATATATTTTCAGCGAAATGTTTGGGAAGGTTTCTTAAATATGTTCAGCTCCATCTTTATAATATTTTTTCAAAATTTCAGCTAGAATCTCATAATTCCCAGGTCTCTATATTGGGACGCATCTAATTCCAAGTGGTCAAAAATGTAATCAGTTTTAGTAGGTAGGTTTGACTGTAACCATGGTAACAAGCATTAAAAAACAATTTAGGCCAGGCCACTTTGGTGTCACTTTTTTGTGTATGAAAATATGCTGCTTAGGGCTGGGTGATATGACGATTATTAATATCCGTGTCACAGCACGTTTTCTGTGGAAATATCCTGGATATCCTGATACTACAAACAAACTGACTAGAAGCTGCTGTTATTTCTGAGTTAAAAATAAATAAATAAATGAATAAATAAATATTATTTTTAAAAAAGAAATCCGTAATATATAATATATTATAAATTTTTTGATATTAGCAGTTTTTTTTAATTTTAATAAAAATCTATTTTGTAGACATTAAATAAATCCTGTAATATTTTTAAAATGCAGTGCTGCTGTATTTCTGGTGGTTTGTGAGCAATATTGTGATACATATCACGTATCTTAGAAATGCCTTTGAGAATTATGATACAATATTTTTGTCATATCGCCTGCCCCTAGTTGCAATTTATAATAATTTGAATCATGCTACAGTTTATTTAATTATGCATGTTATTATTTATAGGCTGCAGTCCATGGATATATTTTAAGTAAATGTAACAAGCGGGATGCAATCGAATTACAGTAGTGTATTGACATGCATGGAGCTCAGATTGACTGAAAAATAATTTCAAGTTTGATATTTCCATATCATTCCGTTATAACAAAGCAAAACATTTGAAAGACAAAAAGGGGGGGGTTAAGCAAAATAACACGCAAAGAAGGCTTTCGATATTAGCTCAAATAGCACTCTGCTTTGTATCTGCTATCAGAGCTATTTACCGTATTGAGCGTTATCTTTTACACACCATAATCTATTATCAGTGCTAGTCATCGGTAATGTAATATATATCCGATTACAGTAACTTCTGCTTCAGCGCTGTCTTACTGCACACAGGCAGGAGAAATCGCTTCATTAGATTAGTTCAACTGTGCGTGAGGAAGCGGAATGAGATGTATCGACCGTCTCTTACGGAAGAATTCCTCTAGCTAAATGGAGCAGTCGTCCAGGTTTTGTTGTACAAAACCTCTGCTGATGGAGCCAAATTACGGAGAGTGGAGAGCAAGTCTGCGTATCGGACTTTACTCCGCGTGGGTGCGTGAGGGATCCTGAAACAAAGTGCGGCACAACCTTCTGATGGACAAACTGCCGGAGAGAGAGAGATAGAGACAGAGTGTTTTAAAGATTAGCTTGTGTTAATGGCTGTTTAAGTGCTCTGTTATACAGGAATATCTGACGCATTAATAAGCTGGTGTGCTGGCAATAAGACTGCACGTGAAATCCTCGGATCGCTCTTAATAGTCAGGTCTAACTGATACTTACATTTCAAGGCACTAACAATGATATTTACTGGTGTATAGTAATTTTATAGACAGTGTGAGACTTTTACTGGGATTTTAAATACTTAAATCTGAATACTTTAAGTTGTCAGTGACTTTACAAACATGCCTCAAATATTTTGAAGAATAACCTATAAGGCGAAAGAATGAAATGTCAGCCTTGTCAATGAAAAATAAGCTATGAGCCCAAGTACAAAAAATTTTAATCTACCACACGGCCATGTGACCTCTGTAGTCTGTGACGGACTGTAGAAAATAAAATGTATACAATTTTTATTTTATTACATAAAGGCTATTAACTTTTAGATATTTATAATATATACCTAAATTAAAAAGTAAAACACTGTGGTTGTGCTGATATCTTAAGTTATATTTAATACCTCTTACACCACTGCAATATGCAGACAGTTAATATTTTTTATTTATTAAAGAGCAACATGTCCATTTTATCCATTTAAAGTTACACTGAATGTTGTGGAATGTCTGCAAAACCAGTTCCTTCGATCAGTTATGTTATAGCAGCTATAAACATTGTTTCATCACCAGCTTCTCTTTTTTTTTTTTTTTTTTTTTTTTGTATCTCGCACGAAGCACATATGACAAAAAAAAAACATAGCTTGTCCTGCTACAGAGAAACCACTAAACGCGAACTCCCGTCCCCGCACTGACACTGGAGACTCATTCCAAAAATGTTACATAACACCTCCTCAGAGAAAACTTCCTCATATCAACAATCACACACGAATTTTAATCCGTTTAGGTACAGCATCCACGATACATGTCGCTTTGTAAGTTGTTACTATAGAAACAGTAATGTATTAGAGCAAGTGCATTAATAAAAAGCTGTGAACATTAATCAACACCTTCCGACCAATCACAACAGCTCTGTTATAATACCTGACTATTGAATATGTGCATTTTTATATATTTACATTTCAGGTTACTTGATAGATTGAAGATTCTGTTATATTTTGTGTCTTTTCTTTGTTAATACATACAGCTTAAAGTGTATACGTTTATAATAGATGATAAATTACACATTCCTCCCCGTTCTGGCTTCATAATCAGTCCATCTCTCTGGTGCGATGCAAGTTGTTTTTCATCTGTCGTCTCCTGTTGATGGATTTTGGGAACAGTGTTCTGGAAGACGGCGTCCCTCTCTGATCGTTGTGTCTTATTGATGCTGTCACTGTCGTCCCTCAGGGCTTCGGCTTCGTGACGTTTGAGAACAGCGCGGACGCTGAGAAAGCCCGCGAGAGGCTGCACGGGACGATAGTGGAGGGCAGGAAGATAGAGGTGAGCTTTATATTTGTCTCGATGATCCTCACATCTTTGGCACCATTGACCGATTGTGCTTCTCTAGTCCAGCTGTGTGCATGTGTGTGTATGGGTGTGGGTGTACATGTGCTCTGGTCTGGATGGATGGGTGAAGCATGTCTGGAGAGTCTTTGGCATGTTGACTTCAGAAAACAGCTGCATGGTGGAATAAGTTGGACATGTTTTTAGGAATGTGTTGGGTCCTGCCTGCTCGGTTTGGTCTCCACTGCTGCTGGGCTGGAATGATCTCCGTTATGAAGCATGCACGCAGACATGTGCTGATAATCAGTCACCGTGAGTGCGTCACAGTCCCAAATGGACTGACAATATTCTACACACTGAAAGTGCTTCTAAGATAAAGACAGCTTAAGTATAGCCATCCTTTAATTTGGACAAATTTGAAGTCTGCATCGCATGCATGCTTCACCAAACCCCATAATTTTGTTAAAACAGAACTGTAGCTGAATGAGATGCTGCGTACGTTTATTTATGGTTAAAGAAACAGTTCAGCCAGAAATTATGTGTATAATTTGACTTTTGCTCTAAACGTAGTCGATCAGCCAAGACACGTTTGGTATCTAAAGTTAGCATCTTTACCTTTGCACTTGAGCTGCAAGGATAATAGCCAAGTAGTATGGCTAAGTATTGGCTAGTCTCTGTTAATGCACTAGTTAATTCATGCACTAGCTAATAACTAGCTAATTAGTTGGCCATCTATTATTATATTAGATTATTATTACATTAGATTAGCTACCATTTTTTAGTCTAGTTACTTTTTGGGCAACTGAAACTAGCTAGCTAGTAATACTATTTGTATATAAAACAGAATATATCTGTATTTACCATTTTATGTAAACCAATCAAACTGGAACTATTTTATCATCCGAAACATCAAAAATGAAACTTTGTGACACAAATCGTACCTGAATCAGAAACCAAACTATGAGCCGAGAAACAAAGTGAATCTTGCTTCAATATGGCTGCTAATATTGTTATTTTTTTTAGCTTTGCGATAGATATTTGCCCGTCTTTGTAGATAATAGTGTCAAACTGCTTATATTAGAAAGTACATAAGCAAGTCGGATTTGGGAAGTAACAAAGTGCAATTACTTTATTAGCCAAGACATGTTTGATATTTAAAGTTAACTTAATTAGTTTTACACATAGGCTAGTAAAGCTAATGTAGCTACCAGATATTAGAAGCTTATCGTTAGCAAAGTTCAGTTACTTAAGGTTACAGTTACTGAAGTTTTTCTTTCATCTACTACCTTTGTATGTACAGTGTTGTATTTTTGAGGCAGTTTGTGTTGTGACAGCTAGCGATTAGTATTCAAGTAGTTTGTATCATCAGAGTTGTTATCATGCTAGCTACCACTTGAGAGAGTACTCATAAAGCTTTTGTTAGTTAGCCATATCGAATACCAAACTGGTAGCTTCCAGTAAGACTTCACTACATTATCCTTGTAGCTTCTTTAGACACTAAACATGTCATGGATGATCGACCGCATACAGATTAAGGGGAGAAATTGCGTTTCATTTTTAGCTGCCCAACATAGGCTAAGCTATTTTAAATAGAATAAAAATGATGAAATTATCAGCACATGGCTACTTGCACGGTCTGCTTTCTTTGAGCATGCTGAAGAATGTTTGTTTTAGCCAATCATGTTTCTCGATTTGAGCCGTTTCCTGCTCTCTGCTTGTCACGGCACTGATTTTTTTTTTTTAATACCTGCTGTGAGTGAGTGTGTCTGTTCTTTTTTTTTTTTTTTTTTTTTTTTTTTTTTAATCATTTATTTTTACTTTAACTAGCGGTATATGCCACTGATTCTGAAAGCTCATGAATGTACATGATGATTCCTGTTCACTGTCGCAGGCAGTGCCATAACGCTGGTTGGTTCTTCATTTTGCTTGTTTTGACTCTTCTTTTGTGGAATTACCTAGAGGGTCGTCTCTTGCTTGAAGTGTGTAATTCTTTCTCCGTCTTAGTGACCTTTTAACGCATGTAGACTGTGTGTGCGTGCGTGTGTGTGTGTGTGTGGAAACGGATTCTTTTCCTCTCCTCTTCATAGACTCTCATGATTTTAGGTTGTTCACACGAGACGTCAGCACTTAGGAGTGTATCGGCCTTTTTTCTTTTGAGATCACCAGAATGTTCTGCATGGTGTATTTTTCCGAGGCTGTGTGTAGTCTTGTGTTTGGGGCACTGGGAGAGGGGGAGGTACTTTAGTGATGGCGGCTGAATCTGTCGTTTGTCTTTTAGAAGTGGTGTAGACGTTGTTTTTTTAAGTGCATGATGCCTGGAGGACTCTCTCTAGCTCCCCCTAGTGTCCATGGCTGCTTGTGTTGGCTGTAGCTGGCATGGGTCTCAGACACTCCCTCCCTCATCCCCCCCCTCCTGTCCACCCTCTCTCCCTTAGCCATCCATCATACCCTACCCACGCGGCTCATGGGGAGAGGCCATGCTCGCGTCGGAGCTGGGTTTTGTTTTTGCATGACTTTTTATCTTCCTGCTGATTGCTCCAGTAGAAAGTAGTAGAGCCGAAGTTTCATTTTGTTAGATGTTTTCCTGAACAAATAATCAATTCTGTGGAAAAAAAAGGGCTTTAAACTTTGGGTTTATGATTTATTTATGAACAATGGCATGTCCTCTTTTTGATTGAACATTGCATTTTGTGGCAGTATTTTCCATCGTTTTTTGTTTATTTGTGTAAATGTTTAGGGGAGGGTTCAAGAGAGAGGATTAGAGACAGCTAAAATCTTCTTATATCTGCCCTTTTTCTCTCTCTCTTCCCCTCTTTCTTTTTTTCTTTCTCATTCCCTGTCTTCCTTTCATAGCTCTTTTCCACAGATTAGGTGCCTATCTTAAGTGGATCTGTATTGTATTTTTTCCACCGTGAATCAGTGCTCAAAGGAAACAAGCATTTTACCGTAAATTGTGAACAAAGTAAACAGGAGCTACATTGATTATGCTAACGCTAACAAATTGTCCTTTAAGCACTTACACTCACCTCAGAGGGCAGACCAAAGACTAAATCACATTTAAATAAGAAAAGATGCTAAACACAAAAAGTCACTTCTTGGTTAATTCATGGTTAATAAAATGGTGGTCTTTAACCCTGAAAAAGCCTTGATAGCATGAGTCAGTAGAAAGTACAGGCTGAGCATTTAATAATGCAAATAATGGAGTGGCTTCAAATTATTAATTAACTATAATTAATCTTTTGCCTGTAAATGACAAGCAATTAAGAAAACACAGCAAATGCTGTGGTAAATGATTCTGGAGAGAATGTTGTCGTAAAGGTTATCTAGCTAGTTAGCATGTATTCACTGTTTTCTTAATTGCTGGTCATTTACCTTAAAACAAAAACTAGCTAACTAGCTAGCTAACATCTAGGACAGTATTCAAACAGTATTCATTGCAAATGCTGTGGTAAATGTTAGCTAGCTGGTTAGCTAGTTTTTGTTTTAATGTAAATAACAAGCAATTAGGAAAACAGCAAAAACTAGCTAGCTAACATGCTGTGGTAAATGATTTTGGAGGGAACATTGTGCAAAATGCTAACAAGAAAACAAGCTAGAAAACAGAGAAACAGTTAGCTAGAAAACTAGCTAAATAGCTTGATAACCTTTACCAAAGTGTTCCCTGTGGTAAATTATTTTTAAGGAATGCTATGTTTCCTAGCTAGGTTTTCTGTTTACTAGCTAGCTAACACTTACCAAAATGACATTACACTGTGACAGGACATAATTGTCTGATATTTTTTTCCAGAGAATGCTGAGACAAATTTGTTGTTATTGTATTAGTTCTTACAAAGGTACCAGCACCTTGTCAGTGGAAAAGGTGCAACACAGTCTCTTTCTTTGTCTATCTATCTATCCCTCCCTCTCTCTTTGTCTCTCTCTCTCTCTCATACCCTGCTCCAGCGTTTTTCCTGTTTTCCCATCTATACCCCTGTTTAAGCCTCAGCTGTCACCTTCTGCACTCGTCCCTTGAATGATGTCATTTTGCTTTCACCTGCTGCTCATAAATATTTGTTAGCTGCATTCATCTTTCTGTTTTCATCACTAGATTCACCCATAGAGTCATCAGTAGAGTCTTCCTTCCACCTCCCTTTCTGACTCGAGGCTGCTGTGTTCATGCATTTAGAACATGTATTTATGTGAAAGCACTGAATTATTTAGCGAAGCTAGCTCTTCAAACGCTTTAGTCACTTCATCCTGTAAACGAGACTAACACACTGCCTGTTTGTTTCTTAGCCTCCCCGCTTTTAAAACCTCAGACGGTGACCTGAAATGCAGTCATTCTAAAACGTTTACCCATCTGCCATTAGTTTATTCCTTAAGTTTGTGCTTCTTTTGCTTCCCTGAGTTTTCCTTCCTATCCCAAAATTCATTCTCTCTCTTTCTCTCTCTCTCTCTCTCTCTCTCTCTCCCTCTCTCTCTCTCTCAGACCTAATTGTTCTCTCATTATTTGTTGTATTAGGCATTTTTTTCCTTTGGCCATTAGCCTACTCTGTTCATATTAAATTTTTTTTATCCTAAAATTTTTTTCTTTCTGTTTCCCTGACGACTTCTGTGTTGTTGTTGTTATTGTTATCGTTGTCAGTCTCCACGGTAACCGCTCGCGTGTCGTCATGCCGTTTCCTGGCACATGGTAAGTGTGTGTATGTACGGCTTCATTCCTGAACCACCCCACAAACTCCAAACTCAACCTCCTCCCCTCACACACACCCCCATTCCCCCTCACCACCTGCTAAAACCCACCTGACCTTCTCTGTGGTCTTTCGCTGTAGTTAGGGTTTTTACACCCACACGGTGTGCTTCATCACGCAAAGGTCCACCACAAAGTAATAATTTGGCACTCAGTCAGCAAAATCAGCTCCATCCCACTCTGTAAAACAGCTGATGTGGGATTGAGGGAGTTTCAGGGGGGAGGTGTAATAACGCTAACTGCCAGTAAACATGTGCGTAACTACAGTGATAATGCTTATGATACAAGTTTACAGTGACAAAGATTTGCCCATGGAAATAGTAAAGGTTTGGACTGCATGAAAATGGATAGATTAACTATTATTCATCACAAATATTCAGCCAAAATGGAAAGCAACCTTTTCTTTCACATTCCTTCAAATATGTAAATCTTTAGTTAAGGAATAAAACGCGACAGTTATAGGAAAATGATGTCACCGGGCGGTGTGTCGCCGTTACCACCCCAATTTATTTTCCAATAACAGCACGTCTTGAAGTGTTTTATTCCTCTTATACCACAGCGAGCTGCCTGTGGTACTGATCATTTATTTATTAAAGAGCTACACATTGTACCTTTTTATCCGTTTATAGATACAGTTAATTATGTGTAACGTCCGCAAGTTAGTTCCAGTTATCACTTACACTATTATAGTAGCTATAATAAACAGTCGTTCCTGCACTTTTTCTTAAAGATAATGATTACAAAAAAAAAACACAGCTTGCCATGGTTACCAAGAAAACGGAAAGCACGAAGTTCTCTGCTAAGAAGGCTTTCCCATGGCGAAAAATGTACTGACTGTTACATAGTGCTGACACTGGAGGCTCCTTCCACACACGTTAAACATTTCCTTAAAGAAAACATCACCATATCAACGATCATATGTTTATTTTTGTTAAATCACAACATGTTTTAGTCTCTTTATTGTTAAACGTGGATTATGGGGCATGCCCATCATGCAAGTCCCTGTGTTTGTTGTTACTATAGAAACGATAACATCATATTATTATTTAGAGCAATAATACTGTCAGAGCTGCTGTTATAGAAAGTTAATCAACACTTTCTGACTAATCAGATTTGAGAAGTCAACACTGCTGTGGTATAATGTCAGTAATGTACTTTTTTTTTTTTTTTTTTTTTTTCTCTTAGCATGGTATACTATTATACTAGCATGCTGTAGCATATATAATAGACATCCAGCTTATCAGTAGTAGTATGAAACACTGTTTATAACCTAATGGCTGAATTTTGCATTTTATTAATACGAAGGTTATGTTTTCCAAGTGCACAAAGTGTACAAAGAACCCCTTTAAAGTGTCATAAATCCAGTTATGTAACTGTTCAGCTGTCTAGCTTAAACGTGGGTCGCTGTTAAAAAGCGCAGCTCGGTTTTAGTAACCGCTGCAGCAGCTATTTGCGATGAACTCAGTGGGCGTCGTGCCATCATGTCTTCCACATTCGCACGTTAGCCGCCTCTCTGAGTCGAGTCCTGCTGCGATGTTTTATTCAACAGAGTGGAAGATCGCGAACAAAAAGAGGAATCTTTATTAAATTACAGCCATGTCTCACGTCTCGACCACCCGCCAAGGACCACAGGCTACTGACAGAAATGATGTGCTCTGCTCCTCCTCCTACTCCATCTCCCCCTTCCTCCCTCCCTCCCTCTCTCCATCTCTTTCTCTCTGTCTCACTCGCATCACCATTAACACATAATCACTCCTCCCCCGCACTGACACGGCTGATGAGATTCTTCCAATAAATTCTTTCATCCCCCGCCCGCCCTGTCCATTTCTTCCCTCCGTCTCTCCATCCGTCCGTCTGTCCATCCTGTATGTTCTAATGAGCTCTACACATCAGCGAGTCGATTCCTCCCCAAAGACACATTTGGGATGTTTTTACCCATCATCCATCTGCCCAACTCTGCCAACCGAGGAGCCGGTGAAGATATTGATTATTGTGTAGGATGAGAGTTGTGTACTCCCCTCCCCCCTCTATACACACACACACACACACACACACACACACACACACATATATACACACACACACACACTCTCTTGTCTCTCTTTCTCTCTCTCAGTGAAATTGTCTCTCAGGCGATATTGCTCCCCTTATATTCACAGAGGGGTGATTTCTGTTTTGTTTTTTGGCTAAACCCAGAGCTTGTGTTTTGATCGTGTGTGTGTGTGTGTGTGTGTGCGCGCGTGTGTGTGTGCGTGTGTGTGATGACGGTGTTTGCATATTGGTCTTTGGTGTGTGACGGATCAGTGTCAATGCCTGCCAGTGTTTGGCCTTCATGATTTGATTTGTTGTGTCATGTGGCATATGCATCTCTCTCTCTCTCTTTCTCTTTCTTTGTCTTTCCCTTTTTCTCTCTTTTTTCCTCACCTTTTTTCCCCCTTTGTTGCTCGCTCTCAAGAACCAATCACATGCTTCCTTTCATTTGACACACTTTGGCATTATAGTTTATTTATGTATAATCTATCGCTCTTTCTCTCTATGCCTTTCTCACTCATTATTTTCTTGTTTTTCGTTTGCCCTTCTCTCTGAATGTGCACTGCGTCTCTTTTCTTTTCCCGCATCCCTTTCCCCCCCTCCTCTCTCTCCTGTTCTCTTTCTCTGTATTGAAGCGTTATGAAAGGGGGTGAGGTCTGGGCTGCGAAGTGTTTTGATTGGTCCATATGCTGCATCCGATGCTTGCTGATTGGCTGGCGTTTGCTCATTCCCGGTCGTGTACCGAAACGTAATTGGCTGAATGTGATTGCGCTGAATGGTGTGCATTTTCTGAATCTCATCATGTTTGAATCTCCGTCTCTCTCTCTCTCTCTCTCTCTTTCTCTCTCTCACTCTCTCTCCTCTCCCATTTTTTAGAGACGGAATGCACCGTTTGTTCCTTTGCTTTGATGCTGATTTATTTCTGGGTTTTTGTGTTTGTTTATTGATTCTGTGTTGGATGATCAGTGGGGATGCCATGCATGATGGGAAAATCTTTAAGCAATATAAGGGAATATCATCGAGCTCACAATTTCTTCTTAAACTCCAAATATCATCCCCAGCCCAACGAATGTCACAGGATAATAACATTTCAGTTGATTTTTGTTGCATCAGGTGCACAGCTTAGTTCATTGTTTGAAAGAGTAACTAAATACTAAAACTTTTGTGTGAAATTCCCATCAGTTCCATAACACGAACGCTCAGAAATAATTAAAACGTGTAAATTAATGAATATATATTAAATTTTAGTACATAACAGTAATGAATATGTAAATAATGCTGTTAAATGTTATGGCTCTGGAGGTGAATCAGAGCGGTTACACTGAGCTGTTCCTCTGTCTGTCTGTCGGCGGCCAGGTGAACAACGCTACAGCTCGAGTGATGACCAATAAGAAGCTGGTCAGTCCATATGCTAACGGAGAGGGACTCAGCGCTCTGCCTTATGGTAAAGTATACACGCACACACACACAAATACAATGTGCAAAAACATGCGGTTTATTTATTTAGAGGTGATAATATATACAGATTAGCTGAAGACCAAAATTCGCCCAACAAATAGACAGTGCACTGAAGGGGACAGGGGGCGTGACGTGAAAAACCGTGCTTTTTCTTCTGGTAGCATTCTTGTGAGCCAGTAGAAACCAAGTGGGTGGGACCCTGATTTTTGCCTTGCCATTTTCTTATGGTTTCTTGGTCTTAAAAAAAATCTCGTCCTCTGACACATTCTAGAGCTTTTGTGGTTCAATTCTGTATTTTTTCTGCTAAGATTTTCATCTTCGCACTGCGACACCTCTGCTCACCTAATAACAGCATTACTTGAAGCCTCGGACTGTACAGTGTGTATTTCTGTGCCATGATTGTCATATTTTGGCCACTGGAATACCAATATTATAGAAGGCTACAATATGCAAATAAGCCTGAATGTATTATTGCATGCAGAGCTGCTCCACATCAGAGTTTGAGCATTTCTCAGTGTCGTGGGCTTTACTAAAGCATAGTGGTTCAATTGACGGATGACATCCAGTGCATTAATCCAGTCACAATTTAGTAACATCTTCGGTCTGAGAAATTGAGCCTGGATAGGCAAGCATCGCTTAATTCAAAGATTTCCAACCTTTTTTGTCTGCTAAATCCCCTTCTGCCTAAATTATATGTCCCCTATATAAGTAACCCCTGGAGTTGTTTAGCAGGTTAACATTAAGTGAATCTTTGCTCGTTGAAAATGAGCTGTAAACTCATTTACAGCTTCTGTTGCTGTTTTAATCTACGTGGACTTGCCTTGTTTGATTTTGTGGTCAGGATGTCATGTTCTGTTTCAACTGGCTTCATACGTTCATGAGAAAGCTGCTTCAGTCATATCACACACTAGGGAAAGGGTTTGGGCTCTTCACTGTCCGTACACGTCAATCCAAATATTAACTATTCCTCGCTGTACTTACAGAAGGTTTCCTGCTTTGGAGCTTTTGGTATCTAACTTGACTTTGGGTGTTCCTCCTCTAGTGATTTTCTTTTACTGACACTGTGTCTGTCCATTCTGAGTAATTTTAAAGAAGTTCTAAAGTGAACACTTCTAGCCACAAAGAATGATTTAGCTAGCTTACTGTAATTTACTTTTAACTTTCTCATGACATGAACTATGAGTAATTGAATCAATTCTATCAATATCACTTTTTACTTATGAGGTTACAGTAACATGCTACAGTATTAATGATTTTTAAGTAATTTCATTTTTTACTCGTAAAAATATTGTTAAAATTTAATTTAACGTCACTGACATTTCCATCACATTCTCAAGAACCCACTCAATGCCACCACAAACGCCTAGACCCTGCCATCGCTGATAGATTGTATTCCCTATCAGTATTTCATTTTAACTAATTGGCAAAGATGTGAACGTTTTTACAAGTCGGAAACTAGCTTGCTAGTTAGCTAGTAAATGTTGAGGATTCTGCTAACACTCGGCAGTTCAGGAAGTGCGGATATCCACCTAAAGAAGTGTTCTTTAGGTGGATATCCGCAGGCTAAAAACTCTATTTCACTGAGACACTGAGCAGTTCTGAGATGAGCAACGTTTTTACGGACAATATGTTGGCCTCACATTGGCTTTTTTTAATGTAATTTTTCTGTTAATAAATATTCCCCATTTTCTTCCAGTTAAGCCAATTTCCACCCACAACAGCTACCAACTAGGAAGGGTGATTGGTTAATGTTGCTCTGATTGATGGGGGGAAGAGAATGCTATCCCTCCCACCATGGCCAGTTATGCTCTCTTGATCTCCTGGCCATGGATGGCTATGGGATTGTTGGAGATTAAAACTCGAGATCTCCTGATATGACAGTAGAGTGAATGCTTTTTCTAAAAATGTAACCGGCATTTAAAAGCAAGTTCTTTTCCCTCCTTTTTTTTTTGTCTTTCCCCTTGTCCCTAGTAGCTGGGTGGAAGCTGAGCCCTATGGTGGGAGCAATGTATGGGCCGGAACTCTACGCAGGTGAGGCGTTGGGTATGTGCTGCCTAATTACACATTATCTGTCCAGCTAATTACTAATATACTAATATAGCCATTGCTATGTATTACTCTCTCTCTCTCTCTCTCATATATATATATATATATATATATATATATATATATATATATATATGTATATGTATGTATATATATATATATATATATATATATATATATATATATATATATATATATATATATATGAGAGAGAGAGAGAGAGAGAGGTGCTTAGTTAAGCAATAAAGTCACATTTACACAGTTTCCCTTTACCCCAATGTATCATCCAAAATGTGATTGACGTCCAACATTTGCTTTAGAGCTATAAGGCTAATAAAGCTAACAGGGAGTGGCACAACCTTCTGTTCCCACATGGACACTCTAAAGATTTGCATAACTGTTTATACCTAAGACTCATATTTGCTTCAGTGGATACTTTAGATTTGTACCTAAGAACCGCTGCTGTAATCATGAAGACTGTTCATTGCATCATTCCAAGACTCATATTTAATACACACTTAGTACTGCTTACCTTTATAGTATAAGTTTTTAGAAGAAAAGATTTGTATCTTACTAACTGGTTTTACCTAGAAGAAGGTCTTATGACTCTGGTTTCTTCCTCATGTCTTCTCAGGGAGTTTTTCCTTGCCACCATCACTTATGTCTTTTTCATTAGGGATCTAAATCTACATCTGGATTTCTGTAAAGCTGCTTTGTGACAATGTCTATTGTTAAAAATTCTTTACAGATTAAATTTAATGCAAATCTCATCTCAAATTTGCTGATTCATTAGTCATGTAGCTTGAGTGCAAAACAAAAAAAAAAGAAAATGTCAGGCACCAAACTATGGCTAAAGGGAGCCTTGCGTAAATGTAATTTTTGCTGAACAGTCTCTTAATCGCAAAGATCTGATCTCATCTGACGGCTTCATCGGTTCAACACCTTCGAAATTAAACCCGTAGGCTTGACTAACTGCTACACAATTAGAATCACTGATTTTTTTCTGATTTTCTCACAACCCTTGCTCTGTTGTCAGTTTTTTTTATGAATAAACGGACTTCCTGTCTCTCAGTTCCAGGGTTTCCGTACCCCACAGCAGCGGCGGCGGCGGCAGCCACTACAGCCGCCACCTTCAGGGGCGCTCACCTGCGGGGTCGCGGCCGGCCCGTTTACGGCGCTGTGCGCGCGGCCATACCACAACCTGCCATTCCAGCATACCCAGGGTAAGACACACACACACACACACACACTTTCCCTGTAGGTTTATTAGCTTTAATTTCTACAAGTTTAGAAGGGCCAACAGTTTTCACAGTTCTCGCTATTGTAACACACACTCTAAGTGCTTCATTAGCTGAATGAGGTGTGTTACAGGATATAGATAGTGCTGTACAGGAAATCCTAACATCTTACCCTAGACCATCCACATAGCTGGTTCATAAGTGCGCTAGTAGTTACACCGACCAACTCTTTTAATTCATTCAAACTTGTGAAAACTAATTAAAGGAATCGTTTAACAAAAAAGTCCAGTGTATGCAATTTCCCATTTACCTCAAATGTAATTGATCAGCTGAGACATTTTTACAGTCTGTAAATTGTTACTTTGGTTTAGCACTAGAGCTCTAAGGTGAATGCAGCTAACAAGTAACACTACGTTCACACTAGCAAGTGACAAACCATTAAGCAGATTATTAGTTTTTATATGTGTGTGCACGAAACAGAGCCACGATTTCAGCGTGATTTTCTGAATTGTATGCAAATTAGGTATGACACACCAAAGCGACAAAGCCAAATGCTTCCTCGGACCATATGTCATGTGGTTCTGATTCTGATGTCGTATGACACGTGTGGCCTGACATTTTTTCAGTTCCCTGTTTTATGTGGTTTTCACACTGGGCACGTTTGCTGCTGTCCGAATCCGAGTGTGATAATTCCTGGCACCCCCCGCAGCGTTGGTCTGGTTTCAGACTCAGTTGATTGTGTTGAACCCTGGTGCATTTGCGTTCATCTTGGGTCATCACAGACATGCAAGGAGAACACAGCGCAACTCACCATATTTTGTTTTTAATTATTATTTTGGTGCTGTTATGCGCAGCAGTGGACCTCTTCTGTGTCCCACAACGTTCCATTGCCACTCGTGGTACATGTGTGTTGTAGAAACTAATGATGTCATCATTGGCTAAAACACATGTGAAGGTTACTTTAGTTCCTGAGCAAGTGCGGATCTGAGTACGAGTTTCACGCAAACCGTGCTCTGTTTCGGACTAAACTGCCAGTGTGAAAGCTCTCTTAGTTCCAGCTAGGAATTCGCTTAGTGCTAGTACAGCTAGCTTGCTTTGCTAGCAAAGCTAGTACAAAGTAAATCAAACAGCCATGTTTCACACTGATTAGTGCATTATTTAAATTGTGCTTAACTAATTAGCTTTAGTAGTCATATACAGCTACTGTGCTGGACAGGCCACGCCCACACGTGACAACAGTAGCTACAATTGATAAGTAGCTATGAGCGACGTATTGCTTGTTAGTGTGAACGTAGGGTAAGAAATTTCTTACCTAAATTTTTTTTGTAAATATTCACCTTGAATCGCATTGTGATTACAGTCACAAAGTGTGACTGTAATCTATAAACATGAACAAAACCTCATAACATTCTCCTGGCATAATTTTGTTATGCCTAAAAACAGACTATCGCTGCTGTTTTGTATTTACGAAAATATTTTGGGTGAGATAGACGGGCTAGGTTAGTCTTGTAGCTCTGGCGTAAAACTGAAGTAAACATAGCAGTTACATTTGAGGTAAGTGGAAAACTGTATAAAAGGGATTTTTAACCAGACTATGCATTCCCTTAACCGTTAATAATACAGATTAAAACAGGTTTTCAGTTGTGTTTTCCACGTACTTGCACTCTGATGATTTGTGCATGTTGCATGTGTTATTTTTGGGGTGCTGTGCTTTTGAAATTCAAACCAAATGCTGATCACTGAAATGACACCAAAAATGCCAGTTTCATCATCATTCTCACTATCTTTTTTTTTTTTTCCCTCCCAGAGTTGCAGCTCAGTGCTGTGTGTTAGAGTAACGACATTAATGATTGACCCTAAACCTGACTGATGAAAGTGGCATTTCACTGTGCACTGCATGTGTGTGTACTAATTTCCTCACGTCTTTTTCTCTCTCTCCCACACTGTTTTTCTTTTCCTCTGTCCATCATTCACTCATCTCCTGCCTCTCCTCACACGGCCACTCGGTGGCACTCTTTCCTCGCGTTTGCTTTTATTTCCGCTCTTTTCATCCTTTCATCTTCCTGCCTTTCCTTGTCCTCTTCTTTTTCTTTTTGCCCTGTCTCCCTCTCTCTCTCTCTCTCTCTCTCTCTCTCTCTCTCTCTCTTTCACTCTCCCTCTTTCTCCCTCTCTCTCCCTCTTTCTCTCACACCCTCTCTTTCTCACTCTTGCACTCCCTCCTTCTGTCTCTCTATCTCTGTCTCTCTTGCCTTCTCTCTCTTTCTCTCCCCCTCTCTCTCTCTCTCTCTGTCTCTCTCTCTCTCTCTCTCTCTCTCTCCCTCCCAGCGTGGTGTACCAGGATGGTTTCTATGGGCCCGCAGACCTCTATGTAAGTATCGTTCCCTCTCTCCTTCTCTCTTTCTCCTCATCCTCCTCTCTTTCTCCTTCACTCTGAGTCAGAGTGGTTTGCAGGATGTGTGACGGCGAGCGGCACGGAGTCGTCTCATTCAGAATTACACCAGATGAGCAGTTTTTTTCCTCTTAAAGAATAACTTTAGCGTGCCATGTTGCTAATTCACCAACACAAGCAAACTCTTCTATGCAATTTATTAAATGTATAAATCTGATCCTCACACTAATCGAGGTCAAACTGCAGGTGGACGAATAGACGGCTCTGTGCGTGTGTGCGAGAGTGGCATGAACCTGAGCGTCTCTGTGTATTTGTGTGTGTGTGTGTGTGTGAGTGTGTAAATGAGTGAATGAGCGCCTGCCTGTGTGTTTGTGTGTATGAGTATGTGAGTGTGTGTGTACGAGTGTGTGCGTGTCCAGGTTGACGATAGCTCTTTCTGTTCTCCCCGTAGAATAGTGTTTCAGGACTCTGTGGTTAGTAGCAGATTGCCGCAGGTAGGGTTTCTCTGACGGATAGTGTGCATCTCTCGTTCTGACTGACTGATTTATCAATTAATAAATTTGTTTGACATATTGATTGTTTGAGATTGTTAATGCGTTTCTGTTTCCCTACTAACTCACTGCAATCTGACATGGGTGAAGGGAAGGGGGAGAAAATTATCCAGCATAAGAGTTGATTTCAGCCTGCCTTTCCTCTCATGCGAGAAAAAAAAGATTATGGTCATTTCTGTGCAAAGGTCTAAAAAAAAGCAAATGTGGTGTTATTTTTATAACAAATTTTATAAAATGAAACCTTAGTTTATAGTCCCTTACCGGTAGGCATGTGCCGATATTGTATTTTTTTATTGCATTTTTTTTAGAATATGAACCTTATGATTGTGGTTATATATAAAAAAAATTACAATTTCACTCATTGGCCATAATACAAGTTCTACTGAACTGAACTGTATTGAACTGAATCATACTGACCTGATGCGTACTGAATTGAATTGAATCATATTGAGATGAATTATAATGAACCAATACGTACTGAATTGAATCGTACTGAACTGAATCATACTAAATTGGTTCCTACTGAAGTCCTACTGAGCTAAATCACATTGAACCAAAGCGTACTGAACTGATTGTAGTTTACTGAATCGTACTGTTCTGAATCATATTTAACTAAATTGTTCTGAACTCAGTTGTACTGCGCTGAATCTTATTCAGGACTCCTACTTTTGCCATAACATCTAGCTCATCACTCATGTGACGTTTGTAGATGTCTGTTAACTCATAATCGCTTGCTAGCATATCAACTTAGAGTGCATTAAAACCCAAGATGTTCATATAAACACAACTAGCTATTAATTTAACTTGCACATGCTGCCTGTCAGGTCACATGACTATTCACTGGCTGGCCATGTGAACAGGTTCTGGAAATCTACAAACACTAATTCTATAAATATTAACTAAGGAATAAAATACTTGGGGGGAAATAGGAAAATAATCACCAATGGAGACGCCGCAGAGTTACTGTTACCATCCAAAATTTTTTCCCCAATAACAGCATGCCCTGAAATGTTTTATTCCTATTATACCACAGTGATTTGCTGATGAATACAATTTTTTATTTATTAAAGAATGACACATACTTTTTATCCATTTATAGTTACATGTAATGTTGTGGAACATCCGCAAAACAAGTTAGGTCATATTATCTTGTCATGTTTCCGCGTAGTCATCATGTAGTAACATTTATTCTACCGTCATTCAGATGACATACATACCAAATAAAGCTTATGTTTTGTGAAAGTCAGTAAGGATTTTTTTTTTTCCTGGTTGTTGAACCTACACATACATCGGACAACTATAAATAAAAAAAATAATGTTCTGGACCTGAAATCAGCTTGTCCTGGGAGCTACTGATTCCTCCACCCCCTGTATTTATACTCACATTATTCTGTAGAGTTCATTTTGTGTCCTCCAGATAGTAGTGTTTCTCTTAAACGCACAGCGACGCTGCCGTATGAGCGATTATCAGCACATGCCTAATTCCATGTTTCACACTCAATCCCATTCTAGCACCATTTCCAAATCTACATCTTTCCAGATGTGTGGAGTTTTCCAGCAGAAATCAGATCTGGGTCCACCACGCTGTTAGCTCATTAGCTCATTAGCTGTAGAGAAATGATTTTGTGATTCTGACCCCTTCCCAGAATCTCCCCGTATCTCTGTCTCACTGTGGCATGCTGACTGGAGCAGTGTTGGCATGCAGGCACACTTACCGCCCTTAGATACCTGCTCTCACCTCCCTGTATCCCTCTCTCTCTCTCCCTCCCTCCTTGCCTTTCTCCTTTACCTAGCTCATCTATCTCTTGCCCTCTCTCTTGCTCTTGCTCTTGCTCTCTCTCACTCTAGCACTCCTTTTCTCTTAGCCTCTTGCTTTTCTCCCTTTTTGCTATTTATTGCTTTAGACTTTGCACTACATTCCCTTTTTTTCGTTCATTCTTTCCTATTTCCTTCGTATTCTCTCTCTCTCTCTCTCTCTCTCTCTCTCTTCTTTTCATTGTTTAAAGATTTTCTGCATTTCTTTCTTCCTTTATTTTTTTCTGTATTTTTTCCCTTTTTCTTTCCTTTCTTTTTCTTTCACTTTCTTTCTTTGTAATCTTTCTTTTTCCTGTTTTCTTTTCTCTTCTCTTCATTGCTTCTATATTTCTTTCTTTCTTTCTTTCTTTGTCTTTTCTACTTTCTTGTCCTTCCTTCTTTTCTTACTTATTTAGTTACCTTCTCTCCTTCCTTTCTTCTCTCTCTCCCTCTCTCCCTGTACCCCTGCTCTCCCCACCATCCCTGCAGGTGTGTGGTGGAATGTGGGAGTATTACTTGATTGGCTCTAGGGTAGAATGCAGTGGTGTGATTGGCAGAAATCGCTTGTTTTTTGTTTTTTGTTTTTTTGTTTTGTTTTGTTTGTTTTTGTGTTCAGTTTGGGGTGCATGCTGTCTGTATGCGTGTCTGTCTACCTGTCTGTCTGTCTACCTGTCTGTCTGTCTGTGTGGTTGTGGTGCCACGAGTGTGAATGAACGTTTCCCTTAATCTCACTGTTTCTGACTGTCTGTGTGTACTGGCACCAGTAAAATGACTTGCTCACCCTTCGTTGTGTGGAGCGTGCATTGGGGGTTTGGGGAGGGTGAGATATGGCACTCAGGCTGCACACGTAATTACGACTGATTTCAGTTTGTGTCTTCCTCATCGACAAAAAGTCAACATGGTGTTTGTTTTTTTGGCATGATGTAATCGAGTTTTGAGGTAATCCCATGGCCGTGATTTGCCAGTGAGGAAGAGACACACTCGCAGCTAAAACATCAAAATTCAGCTACGTTCTCAGAATGTGGTTTGCATCTGATCATTAATGGCAGTTTGCTTGTTATTTGATATTGTATCATGCCTAACGCCTAATGTGTGTTCCTTCTACCAAGCTACACTATTTAAATTACTGTGGGTGCTTCCTGGAGTTTATCTGATCTATATAATACTCTCTCTCTCTCTCTCTCTCCCTCTCTCTCTCTGTGTCTCTGGCTCTTTTTGTGTTTAGGGTGGTTATGCGGCGTATCGCTACGCCCAGCCCACCGCCGTAGCAGGTCCGACAGCAGCAGCAGCAGCGGCTGCCGCAGCAGCCTATAGCGACAGGTTAGCATCTGTACAGCTGTTTTTGAACGTTATCACATGTTGGCCCCAGTCTCTTTATTTGTAACACAGTTGATATCCATCATACTGAGATTCTAGGGTGAAAAAAAACGTGCTTTTTTGTATTTCAGTTATGGTCGCGTGTATGCGGCGGATCCCTACGCTACAGCGCTAGCAGCCCCCACGGCTGCCGCATATGGAGTGGGCGCAATGGTATGGCTAGCTCTTCCGTGACATTAGCAATGCTTTAATATTATCTTTAGCTGAGTATATCATGCAAATGAGCAGTGCATGAGCAGTGCATGGTATGACTGCTGGATTTGCTTTACCACTGATTTTGACAAACATACAGCGAAGTCTTGCTCATTATTTAAAAAAAAAAAAAAGCTCTCTCTTTTTATTTGTCAGTCACTTTCAACTCAATACTGTCACATCCAGAGTATTGTGTGATGTGACGAGGCATTACAGAGATAATGTAGACATGCAGAGGTTTTTTTATTTTATATTTTTTAGGTATTATTAATTTTTTTTTTACGTTGGAGTGCGGTAATACATGTAAACACTTAAAAATACGCAAAAAGATCAGTCATCTTCTCAATCGATTTTTTTTGAATGATTGAGTTTTTTTTAATGAATGGTTGCGTAAGTGTTTTGAACTCTGATATGAACCGACACCTTTTAAGCTCCGCCCCCTTCCTCCCTTCTAACACTAGGACTTTCTTGTCCCATTTAAAAGTTTCACCCGCGCTTTCTGCCAAGGTAAATGGCAAATATTTTCAGCGATTAATTTCAAATAAAGTCTATCTGGGTACAATGTTTGTATGATGGCCATTGTACAAGAAATATTACCAAAAAAATTCACAATATTTCGAGATAAAGGTCCTAATACTATGAGAGAGCAGTGCAAATCAGAGCAAAGAAAAAATAAAGAAATTCTTTACACATACAGTAATACTTAATCATCTGCGTTAGTTCTCACGCAGCCTTCAAGCTAACACCCTGAAAACCCAAGTTACCATAAAGCCCTGTATATGCTACTGTTTCGAGGCAGTACTGAACTAGTAATGAGTGGTATGCACAATTAAATGCCCCCCTAAAAATATTTACACATTTAAATGGCCCCCTAAAAATATTTTCCTTTCATATTTATATTTATATATATATATATATATATATATATATATATATATATATATATATATATATATATATATATGTATGTCCTTGTGAAATTAAATGGACGTGATTTATACTGGCATATTTTTGGTCATACCACTCACTACTAGTTCACGCATTGTCTGTTCATCACATCTGAGGAAAATTTTATTCCCTATCAGTCACATTGTGCTGACGCGGTTTATTTTTCCCTCCACAGGCCACCCTCTATAGGGGCGGATACAGCAGGTTTTCTCCTTACTAAACTCCCGAACCTCTCAGCTCCATCGACTCGCCCAAACTTTTACCAACAGCCAGTCTCTTAGGAGCACACAAGTCCTTTTTTTTGTGGACAAAACAAAAACACACCGCTTAAGAATAAATACTTGAGAAAGGAAAGTACCATCACTACAAGTGGGTTTTTAAAAAAAAAAATAAAATAAAATTACATACCTAAAAGTAACTTTACAAGACGAGCGAGATGCTGACTGAGGAATTGCACGGCTGAAAAAAAATTATTCTTTCCTTCTTTGGCACGTTTCTCTGCACATATGCATGCAGTAATGGCTCTAGAGGAACCGTTCTAGCGGCCAACAAACTCCATGTGCACAGAGTGTCTGGACTCCAACGGACAAAGTTTGTACATCGCTCTTCAGAGTATCACACACTACATTAAACCTAGCCCTAACGAAGAAGCCTGCCCACACCATTACATTGACTGTAAGAGGACACGGGCCACACAAGCCACCAACAAACAGAACCCACACGTTCTTTAGTAGAGGAACCGAGAAAATACGACATGAAAGGAGGCGACTGTTCGAAGTGGTGTTTTTTTTTTTCTCATAAGGAAAGAAAGGACTGGGATGTAAAACGAAACTGACAGCTGTTACGTATCGGCAGAATTTTCCGCACGCATATGGGACGATGTGTCATAAAATAACCTACGGAAAACCTTGCTTAGATTTTTTTTTTTTCGTTTGTTTGTGTTAAAATTACCTCCTGCTTTCGAGGTCTTTTTGAAAAGACATACCTTTAAAATTAAATAGTAACAATATGCAAATAAACTAGATTAGAACAAAAATGTTACCAATCTTTATTATTATTATTATTATTATTATTATTATTATTATTATTAGACAATTTCTTTAACATGCCGTCCCTGTGACCTGTTGACTCCTATTTAAGTGTGGAGGTTAAATCATGAAATTATCGAAATGTAACACTACATAAAATGATTACGTTTAGAAAAAAAATGCACACTAAGAATTTTTTTTATACAATTTGTTAAGACCCTTATTGGATTTTGGGACTTCGAGCCCTTTTTACAAGAATCGTGCTGTCAGATATGCAACTTGCGTCATTTCACAACAGGGTGTGCAGCAAGTGAAAACTTTGGATATTTTAAAAACGTTAAACTACATAGTATTTTTTTTCTCGCTTCTCTACATGTATTTACTCTTATCTTCTGAATATTGATATTATGTCTTATGAATTTTGGTTCCAAAGATTTTGTGAAGCACATTTTTTTTTTTTTTGGTTTTTTTTTTGGTTAAATGTATGAGCCTATGGTAATTTCTGTTGTTTGCCTTGTTTTATTTTTGTATCAATAGATTTTACTGTTTGATTTTGAAGTGTCTTCAAAAAAATGGTTTGAAATGAAATGGATTTTGCAGTGTCTGCTGTGCCATCGACATCCAGGTTCCACCGTAATTTATTAACAAACCTATCAGTCGAATATAAGCAGGTTATTCTGTGGTCAGGATTTATCAGTGTACGTGCTTCGTTCCGAGTCGTGTATCAGTACTTCCGTGCTGGAATGTTGGAAAAGCATGAAACCTGAGCTACTGGGTATTAATTGTGTATGGATTCACCCGTTTAAAAATGATTTCAGCGATGTTGCTTATCAACAGTCAACACTTATACCGTAGGTAAATAATAGAAAACATTTCATACTTAAGCTTTTTAGTTTAAGCTCACATATTTTTTTTTTGTTTTGTTTTTGTGTGATGTAGGGGTTGAATTATATTCCACTCTTCCGAGTCCTGGAAGTGGAACGTGTATTAAGATTTAAGGAATTTCCCGCCTCTCTCTGAAAGCTCATTGAGATGGAAGGGTGTTAACTTTTTGCTGTCCATTAGGTACTTTGCAGCCTATGCACTACGTTTCTCAGTGTTATCAAGAAAATTAAGACATCATTAGCTGCGATCAACCCCCCCTTTGCCTTTTTAGACTCTTCCAAGATCTGTGTTAGATAAATAAGGATGGGTTTGTCCATTTCTGTAGCCTTCCAATGTGTGTAGTGGCTAAAGTACTACTGTTAAAACAGTAGTCTAAAGCCAAACACGACTAGACTCATTTCAGTCCGGTGATATTTATTAATGAATTCCATCCTGCGAATCAAACTGAGATAGGAATTCGTGGACCTGATTGGAAATTCGGGTCGGAATACTTCAAAAACCTGCGAAGGGCGTGCGAGTCTAGATTTGTTGGATCATCTTATAGAGCACAGGTTTCCAATGACGTCCAGCTGTACAGTCAGGATGGGAAAGAAACAAGCTGCAACCTTCAGCAGTGTCCCAATCCTATCCTATATCTCCTTTCCATCTTTGCACATTATTATATAATACATGTTGTGCATATTATCCTTTAGTTTACAATGTGAGTGTGTTTTCGGTTTGAACTCTTCCTCTCTGCATACTCGGATGCCATTTGTGATGTAATTTGTATCTGAATGTCCATATAAACTGTTTTTTTTTAAATATATGCACAAATGAGTTTGGGTTTTTGTCTTTGGGAGAGCAAAGTCATCAAGTTGTGTATTGAGTTTTATTTCAGCTACAAGTATTAAAGTCCACCATGTTTTTTTTTTTTAAGATTCAATCATTTTAGGAGAATTTATTTGCGTGTGCAGAACAAAAAAGGGGTTCAAATTGCACCAGTGTTGATTTTGATTTCTAGTTTGGATTTAGTTTTAGTCTTTCGAAGAAAATATAATTTTTTTTTTTCATGTGTGTGGTGGTCTGGAGAAACCAGTCAAATGTTACATTGCCTGAATTATGAAAAATATGGTTTTGGCCAAAATAGTTTTTCTGCCTGTAACATACTCCCACACATCTACTTCAAGAAAACGTACATATTCCACCAAAATGGTGTTGAAATATTTTAATTTATTTTTTTAGTCTTGTCCAGACCTGATAAAAGATCCCGAGGTAAGAATCCATTGTAATAAATGCAGAGCTACGAACAGTTAATCTGCCTGAATAGGTCTAACACCTTGTTAGCCAAGTGTGATTTCCTCACACAGTGAATGTCACGCGTGGATCAAGTTGATAGTTACATGCTGTAGCAAAATAGACATAAGCCTAATTCCGTTCCATATCCATATCCATGATGCTGCTGTGCCACAGTCAGAATGAAATCTTTACTTACAATTTTCTCTCATTCACTTTTAAACAGACTTTAAAATGCTAGAACTTGTGGTTGAGCTATATGCAAAAGCATGTTTCAGTTTAGGAAAGTCTTTTTTTTTTTCTTCTTCCCTTATACATGTTCTCTTTAAGTTTTAAAAATACATTATTATTATTATTATTATTACTAATATTATTATTTCCTAAGATTAACTCCTCCATAGATTGAACACCAGATTGCTTTATAAATGCACATTTCCACTACATACTCCTCTGATATTCTTTGAACAGACTGAAACTGTCATGTGACTGTCGTGAGTCTATTAAAAAGCTAATAAGACAATACACACATTTAGTTCCATTTGATTAAGTTTACTTTACTGACTTGGATCAAGTTCTAGTTGGTTAGTACTATAATAGTCTAACAAGACCCGTGTAGTGTTTCTTAGGGAGTGAAACATCACAATATAACATCATTGTCGTCAATAAGGTAGCTAATTCACTCAAACAAGTTATCAGTAAGACCACAGCGGTTTCCTCTCAGGTCTTGCCACATGCACCGGAGCATGTAGCAAATAGTGTTTCTTAAAACTCTTGTATAAGTGGTTTCCAAGATGAGAGGGGATAAAAAAAAAAGTTCATTCCACTGGTTCTGAAATTTTTTCTCTTTTTTTTTTTTATTACAAGGAAGAAGTCATCACATTTCACCACATACACACATACACTGAGCAGAAGGTTGAATTGCTAATTAGTTTTTGTCATGAAAAAATATATATCTTAGTTTTCATCAAAAAAATTAACCTGCTACATTCAAGAAATTCAGAACTGAAGATCTCATTGGAACACAACAGCATTATGAGTGACAGCATAATTGCATCATAAAATATAAGAACCAATCATGTTTCAGTATGCAAATCTAGGTTGTGCAGCATGGGGTGCGTCTAAATAATGCCTTCCTGATTCCTCAATCTTACATCCATGGTCCGGAAATCAACTGAAGTGTGCCATCTTTTTGGACTTACCAATTATTCATTGGTGGGGGGGTGGCTGAGGAGAATGCTGCTTATTTATTTTTACTGTCCAGGTTACTGAATTGTACCACCATGAAATACCTAACAGTGAGAACTTGTAAAAGGAGAGGAATCCAAAAGAGAGAGAGGAAGACCTACAAAACAGAAAATTACAAAATTCCATATTTAGCCAGATCACTTAGTTCCATGTCGCCATAAGCCTCCCACGGACAAATCACAGTGAAGTCTGGGGAAGAGAGAAACAGAAATTAAATATACAGTATGTTATATTGCCAAAGGTATATGGACATCTGACCTTCGCACCCATATGTGGTTCTTCCCCAAACTGTTGCCCCAAAGGTATAAGCACACAGTTGTATAGAATGTCCTTGTCTGCAACAGCATTAACGTTTCCCTTCACTGTAATTAAAGCCTATCCCAAACCTGTTCCAGCATGACAGTAGCTCGCACAAAGCGAGATCTATGGAGACATGGTTTGCCAAAGTTGGTGTAGAAGAACTTGAGTGGCCTGCACAGAAGCCCTGACCTCAAACCCAATGAACACCTTTGGGATGAACTGTGACAACAGCTGAGCACCAGACCTTCTCGCCCAACATCAGTGCCTGACCTCACTAATGCTCTTGTGACTGAATGGGCAGAAATCCCCACAGCCACGCTCCAAAATCTCGTAGAAAGCTTTCCCAGAAGAGTGGTGGTTATTATAACAGCAAAGGGGGACTAAATCTGGAATGGGATGTTCAACAAGCACATGTAGGTGTGATGGTCAGATGTCCACAAACCTTTGGCCATATAGTGTATCTTAGCCTGGTCTTTACTATTACTACTGCACATGTTTAACATAATGACTCAAAATTATTCCTTTAACTTTGTATCATACACTACATCCGCAAAGATCCTGATTTTGAGAGATCAATAAAAAGTGGTGCTTTTGCAGCACAAAAAAGACATGGAGGCAGTTTGGTATTTGCGGTGTGTTTGTTTACCTGTGCCGAGACCCTCCATTCCAGGGATGTCCTCTCCGAAACCCTTCTGACCCGGTTTTGGTGCTTTGCTCTTGAAAGTCCGGACTATTCTCTGCTTGAACCTGGGGGGTCCCTTCTTGTCTGTGGGGGCTGGGGCATCCATTGCGTTCATTTCCTAATATGAAATATGACATTGCTACTAAAAATACTATGAATTAATGCTAGAAATCACTATCATCTTAGCTATGACAACAAATACTGTTAGCCCAGTGGTTAATGTTCTGCGCTAAGGACCGGAAGGTGGTGATCATCGAATTCCAGTTCTGCCAGCGTACCACATTTGGCCTTTGATCAAGTCTCTCATCCTCAGCTATATGCATGAATATTGATTTGATTCTGCTTCAATTAGCTTTGCTTCAATTAGCTTTCCTACATTAGCTCATTGAGGTCATTAGCTTTGGGTAAAAGCTGAGTCTGGCAGGATGAAAGGTAACATATGCTTCATCTGAGACACATGAAGCAAACCCCTGCATGTTTTCCAGCTGTTCCTCATCCAACATCTATTAAGTGCCATTTTCATTCTTCTGGTTCTTTCTTCTTCTTGTCTTTTGACATTTTAATGTTTCTTTCACTAATTCATTTCTTCCACACCACTTTATCAGGTCAATTACTGCTCCTGACAAAATAGGAAGTGCAATCATTTAACTGACTCTGTTGCTGCAATTCCAAATGAGCCTGGCTATTTTTAAAGACTGGGCTATTTATAGTATGTTTACATAACCCCTGACCTCAGTGAGCTAATGTAGGCCACTTAGACTGAGAGCTCTAATTTGTATTCTGTGCAAGGGATTTCAAAATAGATGACTTGCTTCCAGGGGAAGTGACAATTCAGCAATAAAGGTTCTGACACTGTAGGGCATTATTATCTGAGTCCCTCTCTATCAGACCATAACTGCACCCTGATTCTCAACACAAAGCATGCTGGGTAATGGTAGCTTAGCAGTTAAAGTTCTAAGCTTCTGATAGGTTCTGAGTTCCCAGCAGAGTTAAGGCCCCACTTCTGACCTTCCCCACTTCTATACTTCAATTGCTTGGCTTTTTATGAGAAGCACTGCTGAATAAATGAAATGTAAATGTAATTTGGGCAAGGGCAAAAGTTTGTACACCCTAAAGACAAAATGAAGATGAAAAGATGAAATTTAACTCAACAGGGCATTTAGTGTATTGTTTCACAGATGTTCCTTCCTAATTGTAAGTACCAAAAGGTGTCAAATGAAGTATGCTAAGATATTAATAAAGAAAAAAAAACAAAACAAAACTTCTTGATCCTAAGTCTGCGGAGTTTTTATGTTTGTTCTCCTTGTGTTTTTGTGGGTTTTCCTCAATGTTCTTTGGTTTTCTCCCACCTCCCAAAAACATTCAGGTAGGTGGATTGGCTACATAAAATTGCTTAAATTACATGACATTTTTTGTTGATTTTCCTTTATAATTTGGTTTGGTATTTTGGTGCATAATACATCCATATTTCTTTTTTAACATTTTAAAATGTCTTTTTTTAGATAAATTGTAAAATAGTTTTTTTTCCCCATTCAAACAGCATATGGGATGCTTAACTGTAACTTGTCCTTAACTGTAACTCTGTACATTGCAATAATAATAGTAATAATAATAATAGTATTAGTAGTAGTAATAATAATAATAATAAAATGATAGCAAGTGAAAATATCTTGAATATAGTCAGATTTATCTAATATTTCCTAATATAAGATTACAATTAACCAAATATAAGATTATTAAACCTATTTCTAGATATTTTTACTCATTTCAAACTTTACATTTTCTTGTTCTATTGGCAGATAATTTTACTTCTTCTAAGAAATAAATGCTTCAGTTGGCAAAATTATCTGCCAATAAAACAAGCTTGAAATAAGTAAAAAAAAAAAAAAAAAAAAGATCTAGAAATGCATTCACTGTCCACTTAATTAGGAACCTGTACACCTGCACATTCATGTAGTTATCTAATCAGCCAATCATGTGGCAGCAGCACAATGCATAAAATCATGCAAATACAGGTCAAGAGCTTCAGTTAACGTTCACATCAAACATCAGAATGGGGGGACAATGTGATCTCAGTGACTTTAACTATGACTTCTGGGAATTTTACACACAGCAGTCTCTAGAGTTTACACAGGATGGTTCGAAAAACAAAAAACATTGAGTGAGCGACAGTTCTGTGGTTGCACTTCGTCATATTCAGATGTTCCTAATAAAGTGGATGGTGTGTATAGGTTTTTGTAATCTTATACTTGGTTTGTTGTAATATTGTAATGAGATAATACTAGATAAATACTACAAAATCTGACTATATTCAAGATATTTTTACTTGCTAATATATCTTTTTTTTGCAGTGTGCCATCCTTTCTCTCGCTCCCTTTCTATCGCCTGTTCTTAGCTGTCTTCATCAACCAGATAAAATATCATCTCATGAAGAACAAACCCTACTGAGGGAACTACCTCTTTTGCAATACCACTGCTGTACACTCGCTATAGGCTCGGCTTTGACAGAATGCCTGGCCGCTTACCTCGTTTCACAGTGGTGAGCTTTTCAGAGGATATGATTTCTTGCTTGCAGATGCAAAACAAAAATGAGTTTGACTCCTCAGCTCTTTTTTTCTGCAGTCTCTCTTCTACTTTTCATCTGTCTCCCATCATCCTCTTTTATACTCATCTTTCTAATCCCCTGCAGCTACCCACCCACTTCTCACAACTCTTCCAGAAGTTTTCTGATCTCTTTCATTACCTGCCACACACACACATACACACACATCCCCACCTTCAAAGAGAATGGGCAGAGGGATGAAAAGATTGAGGTGTATTTTAAGGAGAGCTTACAGGAGAGAAAGGCTGTCTGAGGTTTCATGGGACTGAGTACACAACGTCTGATGTGAGCTTAGTGCATCAGCAGTGGTTAAGCAGCCAAAAGCTTCTCATGACTCATGATTTAATGGAAGCCAATGATCTAATGATGGTCTAGTGATATAACAACCTCACCATACATCCTTTTAGAGACATCTCTTAGAGTCATCTATTCAATTTGTGCTTTTTTTGGATACACAGTACCTCATATAGGATTTTTTTTTTTTATTATAAGGACTCTTTCTGGATCGTTCTTTCAGGGAATACTATACTTATGCCCTTTCATGCTGTGAGTGCTGGGGCTGGTACTGATACATGGAACCAGCAGATCTTTTTATGAACCCAGCTCAGGTTTCCATCCAGTTTCTGTCAGATGGATTTAAGCGATTACATAATCAAATGTCATTCAATGTCAATGTCAATACACAGCTCAGGGATCACAAGGTAAGAAACACACTCTTAAATCTGGAACCCTAAAGCCAAGCTGTCCATCTTGGCAAAACATGATGTTCTCCTATCAGAAAGGTTTACCAGTGGAATCCCATTTCTAACCCATAACTATAAGAACTCTTGAGAAACCCTTTTTTTCTGAGTGTGTTTATTTTGAGTGTGTAATGTTAAATGCTCAAAGTGTTGTTAGCATTATTAGTTCATGTTTAGTTTATGGCAGTTGCACTTAAATTAATTATTTATACTCAAACCATTAATTTACCATTATAATCTTATTTTTTTCAACGACATTCCCATAGAGGTTCAATGTAGAAACCTAAAACATAAGGTTTCTACTTTCAGAAAATGGAAATGTTCCAAATAGAACCTCATTTGAAACCTAGAACCATTAGTCATCCAATGAACCCTTGCAGAACCATTTTGTTATCATTTTCAAACCTTCCCACACTGACCACATCTTATTTTAATGGCTGCCATGGCAAAAACATTGACTTGCTCATGTGGTTGTCATGTTAACAAAACAATGCCACCCTCGAACACCTGATATCAATGGTGCTTGGGTTCCACACCAAGATCTCCAGAACCATTACCAAAAGTACCAACAGTGCCTTCACCTTACAAATGAGTATATAGTGTATACTGCACTCATTACACTGAAAAAGGTTCCAACTAGCACCCTAAGGGGCTCTTTGATTTCCATGTAAAACAAACTGTTACCCCAACAGGGATGGTTCCACATAGAATCGCTTAGGAAGTTAAGAACCTCAATCATCCAAAAAACTCAATATGTGATGCTTAGTTGTAAATATTGACCATATTTTTGTGAGTACACTCTACACCCTCAACTAGGCAGGAGTTCTGCATGATTTCCATGTTAAATTTGCACCTGATAGCCAGACCCCCAAAGAATCTTGAGTAGTTGTTGTATAGTAGAGAGGATTTGTGGAGGCAGTAGGTGTGGAAACTATGTCACTAGTGGAGAAGTTAAATATGAAGAAGATGAAGGCATGGACTTTCTCCCAAACTTCAGTTATTTTATAACTCCATTTTAAATTGAGGTGGCCATGTCTGGACTGTGAGGAGATTGGTAGATAGGATGGGATTGGATTCTACACACCCTACACCACTTGATAATGTGGGAAGATAATCGCTTAAGACCAGCCTACAATGAAGACATCTCAGGAGCAAATCAGCTTCAAAATTGGTCTGATTATCCTAAGTTACTGAGAGATTTTTTGTGTAACACCAAATTTTGGTGATAAGAGATTCAACGTAGAAGAGATTCAACGTTCAACGACCTGTATAGGTAATAAGATACTCTGGTGCTAGATTTCACCTGTGATGTCATGATGCTCTCACATCAGATGAGTTTTGGCTCTGACACGGCTGTAAAAATCTGTTCTTGGGTATCTGGCACCAAATCCTTTATTATCTTGGAGGCCTTAAGTGGTAGGTTTTGCTTCAGCACTTGCAGCATGGTTGATTTAAATGCATAACTAAAGGTTCTAACAGTCTTTAAGTGTAAAATCTGGTTTTCATATGGATTTCCCATCAGTTTTTGTCATTGTTGTGGTTCACCCTCACTCATGCCCTTACGTAATTATCATGATCGTCACTGGAAAGATTAGCCAGCTAAATCTGGCTTGTGTTGTGCTTTTTGCTCTATATTTATACCAAATGCACTGCACCCTTAATTAACCTGAAGTCCTAGACACACTTAGAATGAAAACACACTCACAGCATGGTAGGAGTTTGTCTGTTGATGGGATAATATGGGGTAACTGCTGTATATGAGGGGCAGCACACTGGAACAGTCTGACAAGTCAAATCAAGTCAAGGTTATTTATAAAAACCAAAATCACAAGCATGTCTCAGTGTGTTTTAGAGACTCTAAACAATCAAGAACCTCTCAGCATCTCAGCCTTAGCCCCCTGATGAAGATAAGGAATGAAAAAAACAAAGATATCTTGAGAGGGACCTTTTAAGAACAGCCCCTCCCCCTCCTGTTATTATAAAGAAATGGTCCCTTGACATACCAATATCACTAATGACTATAAACGACATATTAAACATGGTCCTATATTTCCCATGTGTACATGTAATTTTTATTACATGTAAATTCTCTATTGTCTGCTCATCAGTTCTGCCTTGCCTTCTTCATTGGAACAGGGTTCTGGCCAGATGTCTGACAAATGCTAGGTTAGGGTTTTATGCAAACCTCATTGTGATGAAATCCACCACATTGAAAATGTAGTTTTTAGACATCCATTAAAAAAAACATCTGTCCACACAAACTTTTTTTTTTTTTTTTTTAATTTTTCTTCTCACTATTACACTAAAATGCAAAAACTATTTGAAAACACTCACATGAGCACACCAGCTCAGTGATAGTATATTATAAGCGGTTATGTAAAATATCTCAAGAATAACATTTAGGGCTGTGTATTGAATAGTAGAAAAGGTGGGGAAAAAACATGTACACACAAAACCACAAATATTTGAGAAATGTTTTCAAAAAGCTTCATGTGGATGAGGATGAGGCCAAAACGCAGAGAAAAAAATGACGTTTTCCAAAATATCTATATACGAATGGCCATGGCCTGAAACTTGCATAAAGATGCCTTTCCTGAAGAAACATTAAAATAACATCAAAATAACATAATGAAGCCATTAAGGGAGTTCAGAGCTAGGCTGGGTCCATGGAACATAAAATTTACAGAATTCTTTCCTTCCCCCAAATGTAGTTGATTGGCCAATTTATGATAGAATTTCAGACACTAAACATGTCTCATCTAGATTCTTCCTTTTATTTTAATTTCCCGAATGATAATTGCCAGAAGCTGGCATTTTGAGGTGTGTAGAATTATGAATTAATTAAAAAGTAATTAAGTAATTGCAGAGGAACTGTTGTTCTCTTTGACTATGTTGTTTACTCCAGTACAAACCATCATTGTCATCATCTGGACAGTTTTATTACATTGTAAGTTAGGAGTTATTATTGTACTAGTTTTGTACAATAAATGTAATTATACTCATTTCACAGAAGAAGAAATTACATAATTTCATGATAACATCATCCTTAAAATAATGGAGTGTTTGATTTGTTTATCATATTCTTCCAAAAAAAATGAATTACTTAGTCGTTGTATGAACTCCATGAACTCTCAGGTGAACTATAATTTTAAACCAAGGTTGTTGTTTGCATTTTTGATTATGGTGCTATAAATCAGTCATCTCATGTGTTACTCATCTGCTACAGTATGTGAGAGCACCAAGGGTCTGAAACTGGAACAAACTAGAACACTGTCCTCACACCATGAGCAGAGCTGACAGCTCATCCTCAAGTACACAAAACCACACACACACACACACACACACACACACACAAGCATGTAGTCATAAGTAACCGTTATCCCCACCTCACAGTCCCGGAAGCAACATGGCTTCACACTGACGTGTGCTTGACGTAGCTTTGTCCTGCAGTAACTTCAGAGTTCCACTAGGGATCGCCATGCAGATAAACATTGCAATCCTGTAAGCATTCATATTCTCTTCAGACCTAAACTATGATTTGTGCATTAGAATTTTTGTTTACTATTTCTTTTTCCTAGCACCTGATAACTATGAGGCCCAACAATGTGTACAAACAGCAAGAAAAACCCTACTGATGTGAGGATCCCAAAATAATATACACATATGGGTCAAAAATGAGGATAATGAAGTCATACACTCTCAGAAGTGCTTAGATCGGAGCCCTTGCTTAAGTTACTGCATATTAGCTAGCTAGCATTCGCAGTGAGATTTCTAAACATTTATAAATGTGAATTAAAATCATTCCAGAAATTGTGTCTGTTTAGATAGCTTAGCTGATTAGCATTAGTGACAAATGTATTAATATGATACAAACTCCTCAGGAAACTAGAATCTCTCAATGATATACACATTTGGGTAAAAAAAAAATGAGGAAAATGATGTCTCACACTCAGATATCTGAGCATTTCTCCAGATTTCATTTGTACAAGTGCGTAACATCCTGCTGCCAAATTTAAGTTACTTCATATTAGCTAGCTAGCATCCTCTATGAAGTTTCTAAACATCTATTAATGTAACTATGCTCTTAGAAATCCTGCCAGGTTAGATTATATTAGCTAGCTGGATAATCTTTAGCGTAGAACATTTACAGATATGAAGTAAAATCCTCTCAGAAATTGTGTCAGGTTAGCTCAGGTGGGCTAGCCAGTTAGCATTAGCACTAAAAATGATGAACAATTTGTAATTGCTAACAAACGTTGCTGAACAACAGCAACAAAAAAATACTCTTACTGGTCTAATGAGTTTCATGAACCATTAGGAAGTGTTTTTAGCAGGGAAATCTGTGAAAAATATTCACGTGTGAATGCTAATAGCTTCCTACGTAAAGACAGCAGTCCACAATAATTTCATATAAAATATTATTAATATTTAATAATTTGATCTAAACATGTATGAATATCCTATGAAATGAAATGAATGTTGTATACAGACATGTAAAGTGTTTTAGCATCTGATATGAAGCGAGTAACGTCTTTTCTATAAATTTTCCTTAATGTATGTAATTAGGTTCTACAAGGGCTATATCATCCACACGTATCGTCTCTATTCACATTTTCTGTTCCCCAAAGTCCCTCACTAGCGCTGTGACACGTAATCCAACACATTCTGACCTTAACATTATCACAGACACCTGCCTGGTTCTCACGGACAAGACCAATCACTACTATTTAACCAGGTCACATGATTCGCATTGGGGGTCCAAGAACAGGAACGAGATCTTATATTCCTTCTTTGCCTTCTGTTGGTCCTCTGCTGCTGATCTGCCAAAATGTTGCTCCTACTTGTGGTTTCTTTACTGGTCACCTGCAGCAGAGCAGAGGATAAAGGTCAGCTTTCTTGGATCTCTAATGGATCTCTAACACATTTAATGACAGATGACTAGAATGTTTAGTGGGATAATGATAGTTTAGTTGGATAATGATAGAATATTCAGTGGGTAATTCTATATCCGTATGTTCATTTGGATTGACTTTCTAGAATTTCTAGAATGGCGGAATCTACAATTAGAGAATGTTCATTAGGATGTACTTGTGGGCTCTAGAATGAGAGAATCCAGTATTATAGAATGTTCATTTTACTTGGAGGTTCTAGAATGGTTGAATCTATTATTATAGACTGTTTAGTCATATGTTCTCAGGTATTCTAGAATGGAGGAATCTACAATTATAGAATGTTCAGTCAGTAATGTTCAGTAGGATGTACTTGTGGGTCTAGAATGAGGGAATCCAGTATTATAGAATGTTCGGTCAGATTTAGTCGGCATTTTAGAATGGAGGCTCTATTATTAAAGAATGTTCAGTCTAGAACATTCAGTGGGATGTACTTAGGAGTTCTAGAATGTGGGAATCCATTATTATAGAACATTTACTGTGGAATGTTGAGTAAGATTTACTCAGGTGTTTTAGAATAGAGGAATCAATTATTATAAAATGCTCAGTCAATTTACGTGGGGTTCTAGGATGGATGAATCTATTATTAATCATAGTTTATGACCGTTTAGTCGCATTTACTTAAGTATTCTAGAATAGGGGAATCTACAATTATAGAATGTTCAGTCTAGGATGTACTTAGTGGTTCTAGAATGTGGGAATCCAGTATTATAGAACATTCATGTGGAATGTCAAGTAAGATTTACTCAGGCATTTTCGAATGGGGGGAATCTATTATTATAGAATGCTCAGTCAGATTTACTTGGGTATTTTTAGAATAGGGAATCTATTACTATAGAGTGTTCAGTCTAGAACATTCAGTAGGATGTACTTAGGGGTTCTAGAATGTGGGAATCCATTATTATAGAACACTGAGTGTGTTATGTTCAGTCAGATTTACTCTGGTGTTTTCAAATGGGGGATCTATCATCATAGAATGTTCAATAGGATTTATGGGGATGTTCTAGAATGGGGTAATCTACAGTTATAGAATGTTAATTCATATTTACTCTGTGGTTCTAGAATGGGGGATTCTCCAATTACAGTATGTTCAGTGAGTGACTGTAGGTTCTACTCAGTGATTCTACAGTATTCAGTGGCAACATCAGAGGTGTCCACTAGGTAACTTCAGAATGCTCAGTGGGGTCAACGGAGCAATTCTAAAATGCTCTGTAGGGTTCAGTGTACGATTCAAGAATGTTTAGCATGTTTGTTCCTATTCAAATTATGACATCACAGCAAAATCTTTGAATATTTATTGGAATATTTGAATTTGAATATTTATTTCTGGCTCATTATTTCCTAAACAAAATGATTTATATTTTTAGAAGACAGTTATTTAGCATTTTTGGAAGGAGTCTCCAGTGTCAGTACTTCGTAACTGTCAGAGGTAAAGCTGATCCTTGAAGTTTGCATTTTGAGGTTTCTCAAAACCATGATAAGTTGCAACTTCAAGTGACAGAAGGACTGTTGAAAGCAGCTATAAACAGCTATTGTTTCTCAGATGTTAAATGGGGAAAAAATTTAAGACTTCTCTTTCCTTTATAAATAACAAAAATGTTGGCAAATTGCTATGATATAAAAGGAATAAAAAGAACACTTTGTGATGTGCTGCGCTGCCAAATAATCAACTTCAAGGTGGTAACAGTAAATTCACATTGGGCCGCATCTTGACCACCCCATCTTTGATTGTTTTCCTGCAACATTTTCCTGTATTTTATTCCTTACTTATTTCATATAACGTTCTTCAAGTGTTCTTCAATGTGTTCTTTTTATAGCTAAGGGTTCATAGCGTCCTTAAGGATTCCTACCTTCCTTCCTTTTCTGATAGGGAAAAAGATTTAGATTTTTTTTTTTTTTAGACTTTTTCAAATTTAATATTTAAGTGTACATGCTTTATGAAGACCAACCTTGGAGTCGATATAATGCAGATCCATTGTGTTCTATTTCTCAAGATCAGTTATGGTGATATTTTAAAAAAATATTAAGTGAAGAATTGTGCTGTGCTGGTTATTTCTTGAGCCAGTACAGATTTAAAAAAAAATCTAGCAATGTCCCTGACAGACAGCTCATGTGCCCCCTGCAGAGATCACCCTCCCCAGACTGATGAACATCTCTGCAGCAGAAACCTTCATCGACTCGGCTGAAGTTGTCATCATCGGGTTCTTTGAGGTCAGAGACTGTGTGTACGGGTGTGTCTGTCTGGTTTGCTTGTATTACGTATCGTGCGTGACGGGGTAAAGAAAGGCAAAAGTGACCAGCGAAGACGCTTAGGAATGCAGACTGATGAAGAGAAAATAGCGTCGCTGTGGGAGAGCTTTGTTCTCAGTGCCATAACCTCAATGTGTGCTCCTGGGTGAAATTTTGGCCGCAGGAAATGCCTGTGTGTTGCGAGCCCAGAATGCTGAGCTTTTGGCACAACTCACCAGGCGGAGGAGGAAATAAAGACGGAAATAAGGGTGCATCTGAGACGTTGTGGGATTGGCTGCCTTTGGACTCTATAAACAACCTAACATGAACCTAAACATTGTCTGGGACTGAGGACACAGACCTCAAATTTAAGTAAAATTTAAAACTTCAGTCGAGGACATAATGTAAAACTCTGTAGAAGGTTTGGCTGTTCTTTTGCAGACATGTTCACCTCATTACCTTATTTTTCTGGGCCAATATTACCCAAAAATGCCATCTAACTATGACTGAAGGTCAAGTATATGGCAGTAATATCAAATGGTGTATTAATGATAGAGATAATTACATCAACATATTTATAGAATCATGACCAACTGGTTTATTAAAAGAGAGAGAGAGAGATTAGACCAATTACAAGAGCATGTTAAAATTTTATTTAGAAAACAAATTTTTTCAGCTCTAAAATCTGATTGGCTGAGCCAGGTTCGAAGCTGTTATACAATCGTCGATATGTGCACACCTGTCCTGCAACACAATTGAATTCTGTATCAGTGCAGCAGGTTTTAAATCAATAGCTTAAAACCATTACACTACAATGTTAGCTATTATTCTGTCCCGGAATGCCCTGATGCCCTATCACCCTAACACACACTCGACAGTGTGCATTACAGTGATCTTATCACGGGTATGAAAGTTTTAAGGCACTCTGCTTTGCGTTGTGCCTAAGAACACCCTTATCCATGATAATATCACTGTAATGAACGCCCTTTCATGGCTTATGGCTTTATTTTTATCTGGTTGTCTGATTCTGCCTTCTGATCTTTAGCAAAATTGATTCTTATATTAGATATTGACATAAAATTTATCTCAAATTATCTCAGAAAAATTAAATTTCATGGTGCGTATTGTGTATGCATTTTGTGTGCGATGTAAACAATCTTCATTTTTTGCACAGAATGAAAAACCAATGAACGGCTTGTGACATAAATAAAATACTAAAGGTAACAGATTGTGTATACAAAATTGAAAAGCAATTATTCATTTTGTGCACCAAAGTGACAACAATACCTTTAATTTTGTTGATATTATTGAAGAAATCCATTTTATCTGCCATTAAATGCATAATGGCATGCTATTATGTAAAGGTTTTTCTGATCACAAAAGCAATACTGTGAATTTCATGACATGACATAAATTCCATAACCAACAAAACAACATAATTTGTCATAAACTTGAGTCATGAAATCTTTACAGTTAGGCCTGTGAACATTTGACCAAGTAAAGACCAAGAAGCACATTGACATTGTCTCTGCAATCATGGAGCTTGCAGAACCTTTGGAGATAAAAGAGTAAAATTTATTCTGTGCACGAAAATCACCATGTTACATACAGTATGTTACATATTGATGTGTGTATCAGGCTGATGGAGGGCTTGGCTTTAAGGAGTTTCTGGCTGCTGTTGAAGAGGTGAAGTCCCTTCCAGCTGCCCTGTGCAATGAGAAGGAGGTGTGGGCTAAATACAGCATCGACTCAGACAGCATCTCCATCTTCAGGAAGGTAGACACGTGTTTTTCTGTCATGTGGGCTTGAATTGGGGCTCACTTACTATGTTTTCTGGACTATAAGACGTTTTGGTCCTCTAGCAGCTCCTGTTACTTATACAGTGAAGTGATGTATATGTTATATTTACATTAGGCTAATTGTTACATGCCCGTTTACTTAGTTAGTGTATGTTCAGTAGGCATGCTACTCTAAGAACGACAGTAATATACTGTTGTTAGATGTAAAATTGAGAGCATAACAATGTACAAGAAATCCATTAACACTTGATTTGAAGGTTTTCTTAACCATTGCATACATATTTTATAAAGCAATATTGGAGGATTTTTTGATGTATTTATTAGGTGCATTATCTTTGCATTAAAAAGAGAAGAGAGAAAAAGCCACAGTTACCATTATGGGTTGACTGTTTAGCATTGTTCTATCTGTAATTGTTTTTAAAACTCATTTTGCATTCACATTCATGAGGTATTGAGACATCTATGAAAAGATCACTCTATCATCAGCATTCTTGGGAGGTATATTTAATGACAGCTACTTATAGGAGCATTAAATTGAACTGGTGCTACTTTTGCATTCAGAACTATCATGAAGCACTATTTCAACACAACTGCACAGATTTATGCCCACATTTCAGCCAAGCGAGCGATTTTAATGCTCTTGTCCTGAAGGGTTAATTAAATTAGCATTTATAACACTGTTATGAGGCATCGTGTGTACCTTCGACAGCTTTATTAAAATGTGACACTTCACAAATCTTAAGGCTAATAATGAACAGATTACTGCTATTTAACATTGAGATGTAATTGCTGATACGGTGAAGCTTTCAGTAAGGAGATTGAACATGTGTAAGGAGGAAGGAGTCTCCAGTGTCAGCGCTTTGTAACAGTATGTTTATATCTTCAGCGCAGAGGGCTTTGTGCATTCTGGTTTCTTCCTAACATGACAAGCTGTGCTTTTTTGTATTATTAACTTCGTGAGAAGGAAAAAAATCAGAGGCTGATGAGGAATTGTTTATAGTTACTACAACATGGGAACTAACTTGTTTCACAGATGTTCAACAACATTAAGTGTAACTAGAAATGGATAAAACGTACATGTCATAAAATGTTCATTAATAAATACAAACATGTTACAATTGGCAAATTGCTGTGGTATAAAAGGAATAAAACACAAAAGATGAGCTGTTATAGGAAAATATTTAGAGACTGAATTGATTATTTTGTCTAAGCAGGAAGAATTAAAAAAAAAAATCCCCTTATGTGGTAACGAGCCTGTATGTGTGTTTGTCTGTGTGTGTGTGTGTGTGTGTGTGTTTCCTCAGGCAGATTTGCATCAGGAGAACCTCAAACCAGCAAAAATGGAAAAGCTAGACAAGGATGGAGTTGTTCGTTTTTTCAGCATCATGAACATCCGCTATATCACAGAGTACAATCAAGTGGTACGGCAACATATAACACACACACACACACACACACACACACACACACACATGCAGTTTCAAATATTACTGCAACACATTATACTTTACATATTACACTCATTTACACAATTCTCCACTGCCTCTTCACTGTTCTCTGTGAGCTGTTAAGATTACTTGAAATATATATTATTAATTACAAAATATATATTCATTAGGGTAGTTGCAGTATTGATGAAGCTATGGTACACTGTAATACACTGCATATACTGTGCATACAGCTGTATGTGTATCATGTCCTAAAATAAGCAGGATATAAATCTTAATTCTTATATTTTTCATGAGTGAGAAAAAAATGATCGCTTGTTCTTTGATTTTTACAAGTAAAGCTTTTTCTTATATGTGTCACCCTCATCACTTACACTTTTCTCTTTCTCTCTCAGTCTGCTGTGGGTCTGTTTCAGTCCAAAGTGAAGGTGCATGTTGTGCTCTTGGCCAACAGGGGGAGTGATAATTACAGCGAGCTTAAGGACCGAGTCGGGGCTTTGGCTCCTCACTACGCAGGAAAGGTATTCCCAATCAGTTATAGGCTAGCACATTCGTTATAACCACACGTTATATAATGGGCTTGGTGTTTCTGAATAAATGAGGTTTAGAGCATTATAACCTGAGTCAGTTTATAAACCTACAAAAGTATGCTCTCATGAACCTGGAACATTCAAGACATCTCAAGTTCAAGTTCAAGTTCAAGTTCAAGTGGAGTTTATTGTCATTTCAGCCATATACAAGTACATAGTGAAACGAAACAACGTTTCTCCAGGACCAAGGTGCTACATAAGACGACACAGAACAACACAGAACTACAAGGGACTACATAATTTATACATAAAGTGCACAAGTGCAAACAAGTGCAAACAGACAGCACAAAACAGTACAAGACAGTACAATGACTACTGGGACAGACAATGGGCATAGTGAGTCCCAGTGCAGCGCCGACCAGTACACAGTTCTGTTTAAAAGTGAACCTAGTGACAATAGTCCAAATAGTACAAGAGTACAAGTAGCTGAAATAGTGTAAACATAAGAGTAGCAGCCTATGTACAGTATAATATAGTGAGTATTGTAGCAGCATAAACATGTACAAAAACATGCAAAAAAATTGCAGAGAGGATGGAGGATGCTCAGTTGTGTGTGTGTACATATATATGTATGTGTGTGTGTTCCTTCAGTCCAGTTTCTGAGTATTGGAGGTATGTGTGTGTGTTCCTTCAGTCCAGTTTCTGAGTATTGAGGAGTCTGATGGCATGGGGGAAGAAACTATTGCACATCTCTGAAATATGAATAAATAATATTTTTTACTGGGACATGGCATACCTTGGCATTGCCCTCAAATCAAGCCCATATATGTAGTATGTACACATGTGTGTAATATACATTCCAGTGGTTTTCAAACTTTTTGTAGCCAGGGACCCCTTTAACTGTAAAATAAATTCCACGGACCCCCCAGTATATGTTTATTTCATGAACATTATTAAATAATGTCAAATAATATTTTAGAGCCTTCTATTGCTGAACCGATAGAACACATTAGGCCTGAGTTTACTTTGGTGCTTGGACCCCTAAATATAATAACCTAGATAATATGGGTTTTGATTTCCACCCCTGGATATGCTTCACGGACCCCTGGGGATCCCAGGACCCCTCTTTGAGAGCCACTGACATATATGGTACAGTATATATTACATACACAGTACATACATCACAAGTACTCAGCTGTATTTAAATACAGACTTTAAATAAAGTATTTCACCTTCACTGATTACAGTACCTTTGAAAAACATTTACATTGATAATCTGATAACTCTTTACATTAAGGTTCCCTTAATTGACATTATTTAACACATGAATAAACCATGAAGTTCAGCATTAATACACCATGAGTAACATTAACAAAGCAACTTATATTTAATTGTTTTTTTTTAAATAATAAAGCAAATGAACCATAAACCAGAGTTCAATTAAAGCCACAATGAACAACACCTTAATGAACATGTTTGCGGCTCTTAACTCGTAAAATTCAGAGCTGAAGCTGAAGCAAATTCCAATATTTACACCTAAACACCAGATTTTAGTAAGTTATCAACATTCTGTAATAATTTTTTTTTCTAATTTATGTGGATTTAATGAACTTTATTCAGTGAAATTGAACATTTAAGAGACAAATAATACATGTGCTAACTTACACTGTTACTTTATAATACTACTTATGGTTTATTAATGCTGAGGTTAATGGTTTTTAATGTTAAGTAATGCAGTAAATAATGTTAGTTAAGGGAATTTTAATGTAAAGCATTACCAGAAATATATAATTGTGTGGGGTCTTGGACCCTGATCAGGATAAAGCAGATGAATGAATGGATGGATGAAAGAATTAATATAATTGTCTGGTTAGTTTACCACTCTAAATGTTTATCTGATGTAAGTCACCTTTAAATTTCAGCTTTACATCCAGGCTGGTTAAGTAGATAAGTAAATAGATGTTTACTTTTATATAAGCAAGTCTGGCTTTTATTTCTGTAGATGCTGTTCGTGCAGATAAACGGGAAAGATCAGGCCAACGCTCGTGCACTGGATTACTTCAACCTGAAATCAGGTGACCTCCCACGGGTCGGTCTCTATGACGCTGAATCGGATAAATCGTGGCTCATGGGACCAGGCGAGATCTCTACTGAGCGTGTGCAGAACTTCTGTGACTCCTTCCTCAGTGGAGAGCTACAGGTACGGCGGCCATTTTGATATGGATTGGGCATCATGTAACCAATCAAATGTCAGAGTAGGAGAAATATAGCACTGTTGTAACACATGTCATTCTTTACACAATAACATGCTGGTAATGGTAATTACACAATGTTAAAAGTAATCACACAGTAATGATAATTGCACAATAATAATGGCAGTTACACAGTGGTAATGTACACAGTGGTAAATTTCTTAGTGTGATTAACTGTAGTTGTTATTGCAGGTGACATACGTACTATGTATCCTTGCAATTGCACTGGATTTTATTTTATTTTTATTTATAGAGTGTAAATTTCCTAGTCTTACTAACTATACTTATTACTGCAGGCTAAATATGTAGTATGTAAAGGGCTCAAATTTACACGAATCATCATGATTTGTTTTTCCCTTCAGAAGGAAAAGGAGACTGCAGAACCTGAAGTGAAGTCTGAACTCTGAGTGTCACCAAACACACCTTCATTAAACCTTTTTACAACATGTAAGACTTAGTGTTTTGTTTGATGGTGTGTGTGTGTGTGTGTGTGTGTGTATGTGTGTGTGTGTGTGTGTGTGTGTGAGAAAGGCAGAAGGCCAGATAGCCTGAAAACCAGTATAAAACTGTGTGTTCTGTGTGTCTGAGAGAAATTGCAGTGTTTTCTATTTCAAGGACGAATCTCTATACTGTATTATTTACACTGGTGCGTGGCTTTCTCTCAGACCGCAGACGCTGGCAAACTGTTAAAAATCTCTGCAAGTAACAAAAATAAACTGGCCTCAAACATCATTTAATCCAGACTGTAGGAGGCCTCACAAAAATGTCACTCATTGCAATTAAATTAAACTGTAGTGAGAAAGTGATAAAGGATCCTGAGAGACAATGTGGGTTTTTTTTTATTATCTCAAGAGATATTATTTAGTTACTTCTCACTTTCAGATAAGAGAGATTTTTTTCAAGATCACATAAGCAGTCTAGGCTAAATTAGTGCCAATATTGTGTACATTACCTAGCTGCTATCGTGTCTGGTTAGTTTATCGCATAAGAATAAGAATAAAATTCTTTACAGTTCACATAAGTGAAATGTGTAATATTAGATATTAGAGAGAAAAAAAAACGTAAAATGAATTTGTGAGATTTAAAAGGAAAATCAGTTACAACGCTAAGTGAGAAAAAATGATATTTTTTTCCACATGTATTTTCACATATTTCATGTGTGATTGTTAGAAAATATTCGCATAATTTAATTTAATGAAAAATATCAGGAAATTGTGATAATGCACTGTTGAAAAAAATCTCGTGCCATAATTTCAGATGTTATGTTTTTTCATTCCATGTCATGTATATTTGTCACTACCTGTATTCCTTTTTAAACCTTATTTATCTTATATAAGTCACATCATCTCACATATGAGAGTCCAGTAACACACTCGTTTCTTTTTCTGTAAAGGGTTAGAAGTTAAATATACTGTAAGATAAAAGAGTAAAAACAATAGGCAAAGGTAAAATAATAATAGTAAAAAAAAACTGTGAAAAAAGTAAAAACAACAAAAAAAAAGTAAAAATAAATAAATAAATTTTTAAAAAAAGAAATTTGATAAAGTAACATAAAATTAGCCAGTTAAATACATTAGTTAAAATTTTTTGTAATAAAGTTGTTCTCAGATCTCAGATAATCAAGTAGTGTGATTCTTAAGCTACGATAATGACCAGAAACACACACACTTCTTTCAGTCTGACCAAGACACTGTTCAGATTATCCACAGTGAGCAAGTCTGAAATGTCTTTACAGCCTTTGTAAGGAAATAAAAGTACTTTAAAATCAATGTTATATTTGATTGTGAGACAGTGAAGTGAGTTATAAAAGTCTTTATATCTTACCCATCCTGTAGTGCATTTTTTTTGAATGATTTAATGATTAAGAAAGCCCAGTAAAGGAGGCATTGCAACTAGACACTTGCAGCAGAAAATTAATAGAATAATTAATAGAAGAATATTTCTGTTTCCTGTTATTGGGCAATTAGTTTAAAAGTTGTCATGTCCTATTTTGACAGAACATACTTCTACAAGCCTAATGTATCAGTTCAAATGTTTTTTTTATCTTGACAGAAAAAGCCATGAGAATATCTAGCCACAAACAACATGTCAATATTCTAAATAATATGTTAGTAATTAGAAATAATAAGTTAGTGATAAAATTGTAAATAATGGTAATAATGATCATAATAATCCATAATATATTTATCTTCACTTGTTAAAATAGTTTGTAGTTGTGTAGTAAGTGTATATACTTATTACTAATACTAAACAATTTGTCTTCTTTCTTTCTTTCTTTCTTTCTTTCTTTCTTTCTTTTTGCATATTTGGATAAAATGTTCAGTTCTCAAAGCAAATATTTCCAATATTTCTATCTTTCTTATCATTTCAAATATGTGCAGAGTTATAAATTCAATTCAATATATTTTGAATTATTGCCCCCCAAAAACAATTCATTCATTCAAAAACAATTCAATTTCAGTCATTTTACTGAAATTATGTGGCTGTAAACTGATCATTTACTTATTTTGAACTTGTTATGTCTTTAAATGGTGTACACACAGACTGTAATTATACTGAAACGATCTGCTGTTGGAGCTCTTAATATTTTGCATTAAAAAACCAAAAATGATTTATTACCAGTTTGTTCTTGCTACAGTTATAACTAGGAAATTGTTCTGCCCTTTATTGTTGGTACAGTGTGTTACTATTGACATGTTATTTGTGGATAATTGCAGCTTGTTACCGCAGTATTATGATGATATTAAAAAATGTTACCAAAACAGCAACTCCCACCCAAACCACGACCTTCTCAACAAATCACAAAACTGATCATAAATCAGCATTATTGTGGAAAAAAAACAACAAGAAAGCAGAAAGAGTGTGAGTCTCTGTCAAGCACAGCCAGCATGTGTGTGTGTGTGGTGATGTACTGAGATGCCAGTGAGACACAATTCTGAGTCAAATGTTACAGGAATCAGAGAGAGACAGAGAGACAGGGAAAGGATGCAACAGTGCTGGACAAATATGTGGTCAAGGCCATAATAGCAGGTTCAATATTTTATTTTTTCCCCCTAGTTTTAAGGAAATGTAGTCAATCAGGCAAGACATGTTCAGTGATCAATATTTGCTTCTTTACTTTTACTTTTAATGGACCTACAAGTCTAATGACGCTAACATGTAATGAAAGTCTTATCCCACTCAAAGTCTTAAATACGTCAATACTCCCCTACATTTTTAATGACCTCCTCCATATGGCATTGGTATTGTAACTGTTTTCTCAGGATAAGCGAAATAAGCAGTGATAGTCCGTATTTATGAATTAAAATCCATCCAAAAAATCAACTATGTTCTGTTAAAATTCTTAATGTGTCATTTAAACAACCCAATTTCTTTGCTTAAGTGGAATTATACAAACTTTTGCTAAGAAAAAACATGATTCCAGGTTTCCATAAGGCTTTACCCATAATGATGTTGTGAAAATCTCTTTTTATTTTTCGCCAAACCATTCCTTTAAGATAGTGTTAGTAATTATACATTGTACAAGCTTGCTGCTCTTGATAGCCAATATACCGTATAACGTTGCACCTAAGCTCATGAGAAATGTATATAAATATGAAGGAGTGGATTTTATTTGATTTCACAATGACATCGTTAGAAGGTACAAAATTCCAACACCCACCCTACACTGTAATAAATTGCTGTAAATTTTACAGTAATTTACTGGCAGTTTTGGTTGCCAGTAATCTACAGTAAACTACTGTAAAATATATTTACAGTAAAGTACTATAATAGTGTAATGTTGTATAGAATGACACATAACCCAGCGCACTTGCTGTTTTGACTGATGCAGGATATAGCCAGGTTGAAGGTTACAGGTCTTGCCCAACCATGACAGCTTGGCAGTACTGGGATTCAAACACACAACCTTCTGAGTTGTGACTCAAAGCCTTAACCACTACACCAGAGCCACCACAACATCACCAACTAGCTTGCATTGATTCAACTACTTCTAGCACTGAAATAAGGCCACTAAAAGATTGCAATGAATCAGTAGAAGCTAGTTCTGCTAGCTGGAGTAGCTCAGTGGTTATGGCTTTGTTCAGGAGTAGCTCAGTGGTTATGGCAACAATTGCATTGTTGACTTTGCAGCATTTAAAGGAAAACGCTACCCTGAAATGTAATATTAATGAGAAAACCAGTATAGAAGTGGAGATGTTGTAAGGCAGCTATATGACTCAGTGAGCTACAGGAGGATGGGGTGATGGCATTGACGCTGGTATTAGCATGAAGGTTGAAGCTGATCAAGTTGAGCAGATTCGAAAGATGAGGAAGTGAAAGAGCTGGACAGAATAAAGGAATAAAGCTCTGCTGCATTGTTCTCTTTAGTTTAATTATGAAGCAAGAGCTAAATCCCATTGGCACCACTATTAACAGGCAGCTGAATAGCATTAAACAAAGTAAAAACAGACCAACATATCTATGAAAGATGTTTAAGCCAAAAGCCAACTAAATGTTTTGCACAACTGAAGATCACATATTGATTATAAGTAGTAGTTCAGGGTTGATTTTTCCTTTAAAGGCTGGGCGTAGTGTAAATGATAGCCTGAAATGATGACCTGACAGAAAGAGAGAGAGAGAGAGAGAGAGAGAGAGAGAGAGAGAGGAAGTGGGGTGGTGAATCAGTCAATCAAATCATATTGCTGGCAGAGAGACAGCTGAATTCTCTCAAGGCCCGTATATTCTGTAGAAGCTATGCATAAAACACTACCCTGTTGTGTTAGACTGAATTTGTGGGAAATTCCATAGAGAAAGAATCTCAACCCTGGAAAATGCATTATGCACTAAAAACAGATAAACTCTCACTATAATTATGCCTGATCCTGTACGATCCTTCCAACAAACGGCCTCTGCTGTGTGCAGGACTATAGCTCTGTGTAACGTACACACAGCGGTCGGCTGGGTTTGTTTGTGGTGTCTGCCCGTGATGGTGGATGCCAGCGGTGAGGCCACATTTCCCTGCTGTGCTCCGTAAACCCTCTTCCATGAACCCTCTCTCTCTCTCTCTCTTCCTCCCTTCTCCCCTGCTGTGTGGCTGCAGTTAAGTCCAAGCTGTGTTCTCATCATTTGAGTCTTTTACAACTGTTATCCACAGCTTTGTGAATATCGCACCCATATAGTCATCAGGAGTTCAGTTTGCTTTTTTCACCTACTCTAAGGGCTCTGACACACCTATCCCGTGTTGAAGAACTAGCACCAACCATGGTTCACATTTTGTGTATATTTTCATTCGAATACTCAGCAAAGATGACAACTGTCATCTGACATATTCGTCCTTTTTGTGAATGCATGATGCAAAATACCTCTCCATAACAGGAGGTGGTAATAGTCAGTATTTATAATTTTAAAAAAAAGAAAAGAAAAAAAAACAGAAGGCCCAGTCTTGCAGAAACTGTTGTCCTAAATAGTATGACACTTCTAGCTAAAAGTGGTATCAGAACAGCCAATCAGAGAAGTCTCTCACCACTGCATTCAGATGACAATTTAGCAGGCTCAATCAGTGCTGATGGTCCCTGATAAGGGCCACCGCAGGACACACTGCAAAAGCTACAAGCAACAGTTGGCCCCAGACTGCCAATTCCACCCAACATCTAACCTCCCCTGGCCTTAACACACTGCTTCAATGCCTGCATAAAAAAAGAAAAAACAGGTAAGAATAGGTTAGGAAACTGATGTAGAAGGAAATATTGTACACATTTACACTAAACAGACTAACTAAAGAGTGCTGTTCAACTTTGCCTTAGAGCTTTCTGTGAGGAAATTTATTTCGCATTTTTGGAAGGAGTCTCCAGTGTCACTGTAACTTAGGTTTTCCACCAGAGGAAAGTCTTCAAAATGAAGGACTTCACAGTTTCTTTGTAACATGACAAGCTACAATTTTTTGTCTTGTTATCTTCAAGAGAAAGAAAACAAGAAAAGCTGGTGAGAGAACCAATACTTAACAATCGTTGGAACGATTGATTTGGTATAATTTAAATAAATTTTTTTCTTATAACGCCATGTCCTGTCATGTTTTATTCCTTCAATCATGTACTTATCATGTACTTAATAATAGGGCTGTAGGCGTCAATTCGGTCAATACTTTTTCTGTGAAAATCTGAAATATGATTATTTATAATCATGTTATCTGCACATGGTTAAAAAAGGGAATGACAATAATAAATAAATGAGGTTGCATACCTGGGTGAATTCGCAGTACTGAATTCTTCAACAGTATGTCAAAAAGCAAATTTGTGCATCTTACTATAATGGTAGTGAGGTTAGATGGGAAGTTGCAACAGGATTATTATATGTTTCTTTTAAACTGGATCCTCGTAAACATGGTTAATGGTGCATCAAGAGGTTAGTCACATTCATTAGTCACCTGCTTCGTTTGTTGTAGGCCATGACTAACGAGGAAAAGAGCTATTTGCACGTAAAATACAGAAAAACACAGCACTCAGATTTGAAAATTACAGCATTGACTGGGTAGCACTGACCGGATACATCTACTGGATTTACCAAGGACTCAATGTGGTAATGTTTTTTTTTTTTTTTTCCCAGAATTTCCCTCACACTGGGACAATTCCACAAAATAGTCAGTGCAGCAGACATTGAAATTACATACCAGACTGGCCAAGATAAATCACTTCCCTCAAGAATATCATAAACATGCATAAACAATAAGTCAGCAGTAGGGGAAAGGTCAAAAAACATGCTCTGATATAGTAGATATAACTATAAAACCTATATATTAATGAAGGTTTAATGGATGAATGATATAATGTGTGGATGTGTCTCTCTGGGTCTCTGTGTAGCTCTTTGTCCATGCCCATTATTATATCTGTAACAAAAATCCAGCTGCAGTCCCCTAAAAAATATTTGTCAGTTCATATGTTGCACCAAAAATGCAAACATATAGAAATGCTCTAACATGCATCAAAGTTTGCCATAAAATCTTGTGTGGTTTAGTCTGACTGTGGTTTTGGTTAGTCTAGAACAAATCTGTAATTAAATCTGGCACATAATGAGACCTTCTGGTCTTTTACAGACGGATCACACACACACAGACGGCAATTATCTGGTCTGTGTGGACGGATTATTGGTCCATCCGGATGAAGAAGTGCATGGGGAAATCTATCAGATTATGTGTCATATAAAAAGTAATGATCATGTGTGCGACATATATATTTCATTTGTTTATACTGTATCAAGGTTTGGACATAGTATATTGAAATATGCGCACTGAAATATGCTGCAGTTCTGTGGTAATCATTTTAAGGGGACACTCTAGAAAAGGTAAAATATTTAACGACTTTTTACATTAAATCTGATGCATTACAGATGATTAGTTCCTAGTATGAATCAAAGAAAAAAAAAGTCCTGATAGCATGGCAGTAAATTTTCAAACCAGACAGCTCTAATGAATTAAATTAAAAACTAGACAGAAAGTACAAAATAATAAGCAAGTCTTCCCAAATTAAATTGATCCAAGTAATCACCGAATGTGATTTGTGTATAGGCCTAGCCAGAAAGGTGATAACTAGGCCAAAGCTAAGCCTAAGAAAATTAACTAGCTAGCTATTATTTAGTGACTTTACTTCAACTTTAATATCAACTCAGTTCAACCATCAATTCAGTTTAACTTTACCTCAGTTCGACTTTACTTCTGTTTGACTTTACCTCAGTTCAACCTTTAATTAGTTTAACTTTATCTCAGTTCAACTTTACTTCAGTTTGAATTTACCTAACCTCAACTTTACCACAGTTCAAGCAATAATTCAATTCAAATTTACCTCAGTTTGGCCATTACCTCAGTTTGAATTTACCTAATCTCAAATTTACCTCTGTTAGACCATTACCTTATTTCAAATCAGTTCTAGTTTAATTCAGTTCGATCTCTTAATTCAGTTCACTTTACCTCTGTTTAAATTTACCTAAGTTTGACTTACCCTCTGTTCGAATTTACCTCAGTGCAACTTTTCTTCAGTTTGACCATTACTTTCAGTTCACATTTACCTCAGTTTGACTCTACCTCAATTAGACTATTTCCTCAGTTCGAATTTATTTCACATTGACCATTAGCTCAGTTCAACTTTGCCTCAGTTTGACCATTAGCTCAGTTTGACTTGGCTTCAGTTTGACTTTATCTCTGGTCAAATTTACTTCAGTTTGACTTTACCTCAGTTCAACCATTTCCTCAGTTCGAATTTACCTCAGTTTGACCATTAGCTCAGTTCGATTTTGCCTCAGTTGAAGTCGAACCATTAGCTCAGTTCTAATTTACCTCAGATTGACCATTAGCTCAGTTTGACTTTGCCTCAGATTGACCATTAGCTCGGGTTGACTTGGCTTCAGTTTGACTTTATCTCTGTTCAAATTTACTTAAGTTTGACTTTACCTCAGTTCAAACATTACCTCAGTTAGAATTCACCTCAGTTTGACTTTACCGCTGTTCAAATTTACCTCAGCTCAAATTTTCTTCAGTTCGGCCGTCACCTTTAATTCACATTTACCTTGGTTTGACTTTACCTCAACTTGACCATTTCCTCAGTTTAAATTTAATTCAGTTTGAATTTACCTTAATTCGACCATTTCTGCAGTTTGAATTGACCTCAGCCCAACTTTACTTCAGTTCATCCATTAGATCAGTTCACACTTAACTCAGTTTGACCATTTCCTCAGTTTGAATGTACCTCAGTCAACTTTACCTCAGTTCGATTCCATTTCTCTTAAAGCTGAGAGAGCTGGGAACCTACGTCTGCCATCTGTATTTGTAAATTAATGGAATTGCAGTTGTCTTTATACTTTTTGGTGGATATCCCAATAATTCTGTTTTTAGACCTTTAGATTTAGTGCAGTGCTCTGCTCAGAATCTCCAGGCTTGGCGCTGATGACCTTGCTTTTTGGTCAAAAATCATGATATTTCATTTTATGGTTATCATACAATGAACTTTAAATACCAGATGATACCTTGTCACATATTGCTGCTACTGAATTAACACATGCTACTGCAGGTCCTTTTATAATTGTGCTGTTTACAATTATTTTTTTTTAATTACAAATGTGGACAAATGTGGACAAATGTGTACAGAGGTGAATGGGGTCACATATCGTTGTTTTTATAGAAATGTTTTGGAGAAAAACAGATGTATAAATTTTAAATATATCGACCTTTCAATTACTTTCAACATAAACCAATCTTTATAAAACATATTCCAAGAAAGTCAAGTCAAAATCGTTTGTGGTTGAATTATATAGTCTCAGTACATGTACGACTGTTTTAGAAAGTGGTGTTTGGGGTGCATATGTGCAAGGGTGTGTGTGTGTGTGTGTGTGTGTGTCTGTCTGTCTGTCTGTCTGTGTGCGTGTGTGAGGGTGTGTGTTGAAAAGCAGAAAGAGGCTTGGTGTCACTTGATTCTCAAACCAATCACGAACTTCGAAAACAGTTCTTGTGAAGGGGTTAGAACAGTATAAAGGTGCTCAGGGAAACAAGAGAAAACAGAGAAAGAAGAACTGAAGACGAACAAGACACTGAAAGCGAAACTCTAAAGAAGAGAGAAGCTACAAAAGACAAAAAGATGAAGACTTTCACTCTCCTCATCCTCTTTGCTGTGCTCTCTGCCTGCATGTCTACAGGAGGTAAGATGGACAAATAAAGACATTTTCTCTCTGTATATTTAAATTGCAGTTTCAAGGACATTACAAAGGCTATACATGTCTTTACATTCTGCATCCATGTTTGTCCTGTGCGCAGTACTAGATATCGCTGCTGAACCTGACACTGCTCCTGCAGATGATCCTGCAGCTGATCCTGCAGCTGATGCCGCTGCAGCCTCAGACTCTTCCTCTGAATCAGACTCCGCATCAGACTCTGCCTCTGACTCTGCATCCGACTCTGCGTCTGACTCCGCATCTGATTCTGCATCAGACTCTGATTCTGCTTCTGATTCTGCCTCCGATTCTGCCTCTGATTCTTCCTCATCTGAGTCCAACTCTAACAGTGTTGAAGGTGAGATACTTCAACTATATTCTTCATTCTTCATAGACACTTCATTACATATAAACACTAGTTTGGACAGGACCGGCTTTGAGCGTTTAGTGTGTGTGACGCTGGCGTTTCCCATCCTGCAGCCACAGGTGCACCTGACCATGTGATGGTGAAGAGATCTCTAGCCACGGCTCTGCTGAGGAGACACAGAAGAGCAGGAACGCCAGCAGCAGACCTGACGCCAGTTCAGCTGGAGAGGTACACTTTCTGCTTCACGCTAAAGTCATGCTTTCCTAAATTCTATTCTATTCTATTCTATGCTATGAAGAGTGTATCAGACTTTATTCTATTCTATTTTATTCTATCCTAGTCTATTCATTTATATTATTCATTTATACTATTCTACTGAAAGTGCAAATTTCCAGCTACAGTAATATGTGAATATTAACAGTAATATGTGAATATTAACTATATTTATATTATAGAAACATTATAGAAAAATATTTTCTATCATCTAAATCTAAACATTTCCATTTTTTAACAGTCTGAGGGAGGTGTGTGAGCCCAACGTGGCCTGTGAACACATGTCTGACACCGATGGGATCATTGCGGCTTACACCGCATACTACGGCCCCATCCCTTTCTAAATGGCCTCAGAGAGAAGCTGCTTCTACAAGGACTCAAAGCTAATCCAGATTTAGATGGAACAGAAATCAGCTTTGCGGTATTTGAACGGGTCTCACTACCTCCCCTGCTTTGCAAAGAGGTGAAGGGAGAAAAATAAATGACTGTTTTGGCTTTTACCCTCAACAGCTCCAGATTTTGCTTTGCTGTATGTTTTCACTGAAACCACTAGAGAGTTTCTGGTTTTGTATCAGAGGTGACCGCAACCACAGTGACAACTCATTTATGTAGTAGGCTAAGAATAGCATGAGTATCTCACTATGTACACGTTCTCTGTGGTGTGATCAACCTGACAACTGTATACTGTCACAGGGACTGTAAAGTGCCACATCTGCTAATGTAGTGTTTCATTGTAGAGCTATTTTGCTTTATCTGCATAGATCAAGGAATAGCACATTAGTAGGCAAACAATAAACATATCATTCATGTTATGTAGTCTTAAATTATTATTGTTTTGTGGAGTTTATGTTCTCTTGAAGGCTCAATGCCATATTTCATCACAAAGGTGCTAAACCTCCCTATTTGACACTCGAAATGAAGGGAGATAAAATCATAAACTGTACTTCACTCACTTATATTTGCTAGGACTTGATCTAGGACTTGTCTCTTTGTGGATAGTCTTTTTTAAAATATACACATTGCATTTTTTAGTGACTCAATGATATGGAAAATGCTTGTAAGTTGTTTTAATAAAAATGTTTTGACATGTACAATTGTGAAATCGTACTGTGATTTTTTTTTTTTCAATTTATCACGTTTGATTGACTGAATGATATTTAACAAATATTAGGCCTATCAACAACCTATATTTGCAGTAAGATTTTAATTCTAAATTAATTTGAAACCAGAACAAAATCATGTGTGCATTTTATTCATTGTCAGTAGCACGCTGAGGAATAGTATAATATTGTAATTTACACAATTTTCCCCTTATACCAGTAAGCCAATAAGTTAATGTTCAAAGTTTGTCTCTTTGTTCAGCAATGGAACCACAATGCTGGGTGTGTGTTTAAAGTGTTACACTCTCACCACACACTGGGTTGAGTTGTTCATTATCTTAAATACACTTGCTCATATCTTAGCGTTAACTATTTTCATAACTATTATGAACAGACAGATATAACGGAGCTAATAGTAACTGGGAGATTCCATGATTGGGGCCATTTAGTGCTTGTAACTCTTAAAAATTAAACTTCTAACAATGTCTAACAAAAACAGTTGTTTTAAATAATGTTTTAAATCTTGCATCTTAGAGAACAAGCATTTAACTATTCAAATCTCTTTGAGAAAACCTATCTCTTTCAAAATGTGAGTTGATTTTAGCAAGGAATTAGCAAATACACAAAATGTGTTTAACTATCTTTCAATGCCGATTATCTAAGGACATTATAATAATTTCCATCCATCCATTCTCTGTACTGTTTATCCTATGCAGGGTTGCAGGTAGCCTGGAGCCTATCCCAGGGGACTTTGGGCACAAGGCAGGGGACACCCTGGATAGGGTGCCAACCCCCTACAGAGGTGGTGGTAGGAATCAAACCCCAAATGCTGGAGGTGGGAGGCAACAGTGCTAGCCACTGTAACCACTTTATCCTAGTCAGGGCTGTGTTGGATCCAGAGCCTATCCCAGGAACACTCAGCACACGGCGGTAACACACTGTGGATGGGATGCTAGTCATTCTCAGGGCACTGACCCAAACCTAATAGTTAGTTTTTACAAAAGACAATCTTGCAAACAGTAATGGGGCTGGGGGGAGGGGGGTTGTGCTCTCAGAGGGACTTCTGTACCTAGTAACCTATAACAGTGTGAAGAACTAGAAGTCATTGCTTCAATGCAGTGCAATAGGTTGTAATTAGCAAAACCCCAGCATTAGGTGTCTGGCAAAAGAAGATGGATTCCTTATTGAGCCTGGTTGCCATTTCAGGGATTGTGTACTTGTCAGCGATTAGGAGTATACAGTACTGTGCAAAAGTCTTAGGCACCCTATTTTTTTAGTACAAACTTTGTTATAGATTTTTATTTTATTATTTTTTATTTTTATTTTTTTATTTTGACTTCTATATTATTGATTCGGTACAAAAACACTTAAGATTCCAAACATTAGTTTTCCAGCACAAAATTAAATGTTACAGAAAACTGTTTGTAAGTCAGTAAAGAAAGCAGCATGTTACATAAGAGACACTTTTCAGACAAAAAACATACTGAAGGCTGCTGGGTTTCGCTGCAAAAATAAGAAGCAAGTGTGACAGTCAAAGTCTCCAGAAGAACTGTGGCTGCTTCTGCAAGACGCTCAGTAACACTTACAGCTCATTTGCTTATAAAACTGCACTGATTGCACCAGAGACTAGTATTTTTCTTTTTAAAAGCAAAGGATCGTCACACCAAATATTGGCTGTTTACTGCTCTATGGTATTTTTTTAAATGTAGAAACATTAAATTTCATTATTTCTGAAGGCATCTTTGCTCTACAGCATTTCTTTGCACGAGCCTTATACTTTTGCACAGTACTAAACAGCCCAAAACAGTGTTTTGTCTACTTTTAAGAGTGCTATGCACATAAAAACAAAACGAACTGAAGCAATACAGCAGCATGGAGCCCTCTGGGATCCAGTGTGTGCTTTACTTCTCTCTCTCTCTCTCTCTCTCTCTCTCGCGCACGCGCGCGCTCGCTCTCTCGCTCTCTCTCTCTCTCTCTCACGTGACTGCGCGTTCACGCTTCAGTTCAGCGCGTACTCGTGCACGCGCGCGCTTCTACAGCGCTGTTCAAACCGGCTGAAATAACTGCTGAACATATACACAAAAACACAAATATAAATGAATGTGTAAAATAGTGTTATTTGATAGTCTGAAGGAAAAATGGATTTTCTCATCGGGAGCCCGTTCTCCTCTCCGGTTGGCCAGCTTATCCGTAAGTGTGTGTGTGTGTGTGTGTGTTTTTTTTTTTTAAACATATTTAACTTCCTGCAATTGAATTGTCGCTTAAAAGAAACTGTTAGCAAGATTGTAACAAAGCTAACGTTTAGCTTCCTGGACTGGTGACCTTGTCTTTAACTGTAGAATTGACAGAGCTGTATGTACTTGTGTATACTGTTGTTTATTTTATTACACTTTAAATTTCTCTATATTTTTGAGGTTATTGAGCGTGGAGAAACTAAAAGCTGGTGCTAGCAGAGCAGAGGTGTAACATTACTTAGACTTACACTGTACACTTAAAGTGCTTTAGTTCAGAATAATCTCTGTGAAACTGTTTCACTTTTAAACTTGTCTTTGTATGTCTTTTTTTCTTCTTCTTTTTCTTGTCTTGTTGATGGGCGAGCTGTTTTTAGAATTAAGGAACAGAAAACACTGCTGCTATTCATATTTTGTACACGTTTATATAAAGAATAAGACCCCCCTCCACACACAGCTTTGTTATGTTATCGACAAACTGAAAAAGTCCTCCATTTTGAAGACTTTCCTGTTTCCCAAATAAAGGTACAGCTTTACCACTGGCTGTTACAAAGCGCTGACACTGGAGACTCCTTCCAAAAATCTCCATCCATTTTCTATCCCGCTTATCCTACACATGGGGCCTGGAGCCTATCCCGGGGAAATCAGGGACACCTACGGACAATTTAGAAATGCTAATCAGCCTGTAATGCATGTCTTTGGACTGGGGAGGAAACCACAGTACCTGGAGGAAACCCCCCCCCGAAGCACTGGGAGAACATGCACACAGGGTGGAGGTGGGATTCGAACCCCCAGCCCCGGAGGTGTGAGGCAATCGTGCTAATGATTAAGCCATGCTGCTCCTCAGAAAACATCGTCATATCAACAATGACATGCATTTGTAACAAGCTGTGTAAGTAGAAACTGTACGTATTGTCAGAGCTGCTGGTGCAGAAATTTAATCAACACCTTCTGACCAATCAGAATCAAGAATTCAACAAGCTGTGGTTGGTTGAACAACTAATATTCACCTACAGCTTGAGAGCTTATCACTGGTGGACCGATTCAGTGCCGTAGTCCGGTTCTGATATTTGTACAGATACAGTACAGGTAGCTTTGATCATTTCAGCTCACAAGTCAATTATCATTTCATCCCAAGGCTGCAGTCACATGGGTGGCAGATACCACCCTTAAAAAAGCCTTGCCACCTCAACTCTGACCTCAAAACGCCTCTCTGAGACATCTGTTACTTCTCTGAAATTCATGTCAGTGTAATGAATCATGTCTAGCTCATCATAATTCAATTTAAGTAGCATTGTGAAAGCACGGTGCCGGTAGCATTCAGGGTCCCTGGTTCAATCCTGAGCTCAGGTTACTGTCTGTGCAGAGGTTTACATGTTCTCCCATGGCAGGGCTTCCGCCGGGTTCTCCAGTTTCCTTCCAACTCCCAAAAACATGCCAGTACATGGATTGGCACCTCCGAATTGCCACAAGTGTGAATGAGCGTGTGAATATGTTTGTGCAATGGACTGGCGTCTCATCCAGGGTGTATTCCTGCCTTGTACCCAGCGTTCCCAGGATAGGCTCTGGATCTCCGGATAAAACAGTTACTGAAGATGAGTTGTAGCATTGTAGATATTCTGACTGAATTTGTTGAGTGTATGTGTCATCATGTGATCTTTCAATTTGCACCAAGAAACAAATGTAACTTTGTCCTATATATAATTTGACGCAAATGATATGGAAGATATTGTCACTTCTAATTCATCTTCTTGGTTTTTTCCCCTAGGTATTGTTTAAAAGTGCAATATCTTATTAGTTTTTAAGCATTTTTGTTTTATTCCAGTTGAGTGCTCTTCTGTCTCTCTAACTTACACAGGTTTTCCTTACTTCAATACACGCAGACGTCTTGAGTGATTTAAATGAGTCTCGTGTGACGCACTCACTTGTTCTGTATGGTAATTTCAACCATGGCCCAGTAGTGAGTTATTCAAATGAATCTTTTCTGCGATGTAAATAAAATCTGTGTTTTGGAATGGCGTGAAAGGAGGGAGTTTTTGTCACCTCTCAGCTGAAGAAACCACACTCAAAAAAAAAAAACAAACCTTGTTTTCACAATGTACACCATTTACATTAAGCATAGAGGCATTTTTGTTTGATATTTATGATAATTGGCTGATACCAAGACTTTTAGAAAGAGTGAAATGTTGAATTCTTGGTGTTTCCACTCATCATTTTTAACTTCCCCACATTTCGTTGGTTGCTTGTGACAGGTTCAGATGTTCATTTCAGACCTGTTTAGTAGGAAATTACTACATTCTTCTGAACTCTGGACACACAGGAAAGAGTTGAGCACTCCTGTGCTAAAGGTTGTTCTTGCACAAACACTTTATTTGTCTCACCGACAAGCGCTTCATATCTTTTCAGATCCAGAGTTCACGTGCACGGGACTCTCCCTCCCGCTCCTACATGCTCGTAAATTCTGACCAATCCTGTCCACTGATACAGAAACTCTTGACCAATCCTATTTGCTCCTGCGGCTATAGCCTAATTTTTATTTGTAATTTTTGTGCCCATGATTTTTTTTCTACTGAATTTTGATGGTTCTCAAAATATAAACAAAGCAGAAAAGATGAGCGAAGATAATTGAATAAAAACAAGACCCACAGCACCACAGAAGCAACCTGCCACATCCAATCCGATCTCGTTAATGAACTTGAAAAAACCTCTAATATATATTTTTAAAAAGATGCTTGTTGCAGTAGTTTATCAAAACAGTGTTAGACATAGAGTTACCTATGTAACTCTTCCCACACTGTCTTGTACTATTACTGATGTTCATATCAAATAATTTTGTAGTACTGCTATTAGATTTAAGGTCTGTTTCTCACACACCCTTCCCATTGTTCACACTGATGTCAGAAATGCTTGGAGCTGCTCAGGGAGAACGTGTGCACGGCCACCTGACAGTCACATGAAAATACTGAGAGAGAAGGAGGGACTTAGTGAATGCTAAAGACCTACACAGTAGAGGTTTCGTCTGGGAGGAACTTGTGTGAATGATGGTTTGGATCACATGAGTTCTCATACAGACTTCATTTTCAGCAGTCTAGTAATCAGTCATGAGGACGGGTTGAACTGAAAGATCTGATAAGGTGCTGTCCTTAAACCAAGCTTTTACTGGTCACCAGGAAAATACAGATAAGGCATTTGTTTAAATAAATTGCGCCAGAGGCTGGCATGTTGTTCCTGCTCAGTCGTGGCAACTTCCTCACCACATAACATAAAAATTTCGCAATGAGTCTGTGATTTTCATATGGGTACACTGTCAGTCGGCGGTTGGTGTTCTTAATGCCAAATATTTTTTTGCTACACATTTATTAAACAAATGATTTCTGAGCTCAAATTCTCATACCATACATCTGGCTATTTGGATTTTTATGCCTCCATCACTACGTGGTGGCGGCATTATATGCTTTCAGGTTATCTGCGTGTTCTGAGATTCTTGTTAGTGCAATATCTTAAGAACGAGTGGCTGAATGTTTGTAGGAGCACAAATTAGGAGCAAGAAGGACTAGCAGCGGAGACATCCACATCGACACCATTTGCGTTTTCTACTTGTTTTTGCAAAAAATCTAGAATCCATTCCAAGCACAGAGCTCTGCGGTTCCTCATGGGCCCTGACGATGGCTGTTCTGCAGTCTTGAGATTACTCTGATGCTTTAGAGGACTTTCTGTGTATATTCCTGCTAACAGTCAGTATAGGGCTGAGTAGTCGAGGGTTAAGAGCCTGCTTCAGGGATTTTAACTCACATTTGTCTGATCACTAAACTCCAGTTTAAGCTCTATATTACCCAATGTGTGCTGAAGTAAAAAAAAAACAAACAAACAAACAAACAAACAAAAAAAAAACTTGTTGGCTCAGTGGAGCGCATACTGACACACTCGGTGACTTCCTTTCTTTAGGCCGGAAGTACATGACTGTAGGAGTGTTTCTCTGTTATTTTAACATCTGTTCATGGTTTCCCTTTTAATGTTGCTCTATTATTTTTATTTATTTAGTTACTTTATTTATTATTTAATCTTTATTTTACAAATTCAGTAGTACAGTAAAACACAACCCCATCTCATATCCATGGAAGATTATGACTTAATTATCTACATATCCATAAATCTTCAATTTCATGCACGATGTTACTTCTATATCAGTTTCAAATAATCACATATATACCTTAGCTATATTTAAAATTGGATTCCATATTTTATCACATTTTTCTGGTTGTCCCTTTACATTATACATGATTTTTTCTGGGTGACTATATAACAATAACTCCACCACTGGGTTAGTGATGGTGCCTTCACTATTTTCCAGTTTCGCAATATATACACATCTTGGCAGCTGTAGTAAACATCAAAACAATTTTCTTTATATACGAATCAACGTCACCTAACAAAGCAAGTCAAGGATCTTTTACCACAGTGTTTTTAAGAATGTTTGATATTGATTCAAATATTTCAATACAAATGTTGCTCTTTTAAAGTCCAGTTTTTTTGTTTGAGCTAATATGTTAATTGTATTTATTTTGTTCAGTGCAGTAATCGCAATTATTCAGTCAGTTGAAGAACAAATTAGCTTTAATGTACTTGATTTATTTTAAAATCATCAAAAAGCAGCCTTTTCTTTGACTTAATTCATTTTAATATACTTGAATACTTGCTAGATGTCACAAAATCAGACTCTAAATCAATAACTAATTAATTAAATAAATGATTAATTGACAGAATGAATGACTTTGCCACCACATTATACAAAGTTACATTTGTATAATTGCTCAGTCCTGCTCTCACCTTTAGAGTCATTTAAATGCTTCAGACTTGCAAGCTCAGGTTTATTTTACTGTGAATGGATGTTAGTCATAATGAAATACTAAATGTGATGTTGTCTAATGAATACTGAAACACATTATGTCTTATTTGTTCAGCTGTGGTTGTTGTTTGTGTTTTTGTGCAGAGAAAGCCACCAGGGGCTCTCTGGAGGGCGAGGATTGGGGCATGAACATGGAAATCTGTGACATCATCAACGAGACAGAAGATGGGTAGGGCATCAGCAACTACAGTTCATTCATTCTTCTTATTGAATCTTTGGTAGTGTTTTCATTTATTTATTTTCTCAAGGCAAGGTAAAAAAAATCAGTCTTATTTTTATTTTTCATTTCCTTCAAGTGTACTTCTGTGTGTTTAATAAGGTGTTTTAATGACAGTGTTTATACTCCTTTAATGCATGTCCTTACAGACCCAAAAATGCAGTGAAAGCCATAAAGAAGCGGCTTGTGGGAAATAAAAATTTCAGAGAGGTCATGCTGTCACTGACTGTAAGATTTTTATTTACTTGTTTGTTTGTTTAAAACATTTTTCATTCTCTTCCCCCCTGTTCCTGAACAAAGTCTTTAACAACTGCAGATATTTAATGTCTTATGTTCATTTAAAATGATGGACTTCAGTAAACCAGTATTAAATTGGCTAAATAATTGTTAATATGAAATTATTTGAGATATATATATATATATATATATATATATATATATATATATATATTTACAAAAAATGATATATTATATTATATTATATTATATTATATTATATTATATTATATTATATTATATTATATTATATAAACATTGTATTAAGTTTATTAATACTTAATAATATATAAAATGGTGAATTTCAATTAAACTATTTTGTTTCAAATTGTCAATAGTTTTTATATAATTTTATTGTATTTTTATGTATTAAAAATTAATATTTAATATATTATAATATTAAATATATTATAGATTATATTGTATTAAATATTGCATTGCATGTATTAATATTTATTATTTAACATAATACCGTACATCACTAATTTCACATAGTCTGTTTTTTATGCTTTCTTTTTTTTGTTTTTGTTTTTGTCCAGGTTCTCGAGACGTGTGTGAAGAACTGCGGCCATCGCTTTCACGTCCACGTGTGCACCCGGAACTTTGTAGAGGGAGTGCTGGTCCGAACCATTCTCCCCAAAAACAATCCCCCTATGGTCTTACATGACCGAGTCTTAAGCCTCATTCAGGTTTGTTCTGAATTTCAGCACAACACAAAGGCGCATTGTTTTTGATTTGGGCTGATTATAGGAATTTAATAGTGGCTCAGTTGGAATTAGCCTAAATTATATTTCTGCAAACGCTCTCCTTCTGTCATAATTTCTGGTCTGTGTTTCACTTTCTTAGGCGTGGGCCGATGCTTTCCGGAACGTTCCGTCACTGTCTGGTGTGGTGTGTGTGTATGACGATCTGAAGAAGAGAGGCCTGGAGTTTCCTATGACTGACCTGGATGCTCTGTCGCCCATACACACTCCCATCAGGGTAAATCCCTACTGTGTTTGACTGTTTATACTTCCCTGAATTTTAACCTGCTATAACCTCTGTCATCATAAAAAACATTGCTAGCAGGTGGAAGGTCAGACTGGGATAGTGTTATCGTATGTACAGTAAAGAATTCACTTAACTCTAAGTCTAATCCAATTTATACAGACAAAGGATACAATGGCTTAAAATGGTGCCCGAATATATAATTTGGTGTAGACAACAAACGTGATAAAAAGGAAGAAGTCAGTAGGAACCTTCTACTTAAGTAATGATTTTCCTACGGGAAACCCCCCCCCCTTGTTTGAATGACATGCTCACTCAAGTTCAAGTATTACAGACTTGTCAGTTAAATAATATCAGTTCCAAATTTGCATCAGCGTTCAGAATACTTTCCAGGATTAATGTACCTTTGTGCGTTAATTTCTCCACCACAACTGTCTCTTTTCCTTTCCAAATGTACTTTGCTTGTTCCTGGCTTCAGCTGACGTGCTTGTAACCTCCTACAGGTCAAAGGTTACATTAGATACCTTTAATTGTATTCTTGTAGGTAGCTCTAGAAACCACAGTAGAATAATTTTGAAAGAATTCATCTTAAAACTTGAGTCAGTTACACAATGTAATCAGTCTAATATGCTTGTAGAGCAAAAATAGTTTCCAGTCCAGCCATCTGGAGCAGATCTGATGTGTACTTTGGTCTGTTTTATTGAGAAAGATAAATCTCTCTTTGTGGCCTCTCCCAGAGCATTCCAGAAGACAGTACACCTAACCCACCTGCTGCAGAACCCACAGCGCACACGCCCAACGTTGCAAACACACACACTTTACATATCCCCCAGACAAATGGGGCACCTGCACCTATCTCACCTGAGCAGGTACAGCTATAAATAGTGTCCTACTTCTTGCTATAATACTTTATATCTATGCTGTTAATGATTGCAGCTTTTGAGCTGTAGTGAATAGTGTGTGTGTGTGTGTGTGTGTGTGTGTGTGTCTCAGAAACAGAAGCTTAGGGCAGAGTTGGACCTGGTGAAGGGAAACCTGATGGTAATGACAGAGATGCTGAACCAGCTCAGACCAGGAGAGAGCTCACCATCAGACACAGAGCTACTGCAGGTATTTTTCACTCTGTGCATCACTGACTTACTCATTTATGATCTCTTTACTAGCTCAATCCCTGACCACTTCCTCACTCATCAACTCACTCTCTTAAATCACCCGAAGAAATTCCTTTCTAAACACCCCTTTTATCTCACTTGTTCATTCCTCACTCTGTAACTACCTCCCTCACTCACACACTCATATCAGCGCTTTACTCAGCACCTCATTCACTTTCTGACTTACTCAGTCATTATTTTACTCCTTGACCCCCTCATTCTTCCAGTCTTTTACTCACTCACCCACTCCCTCATCCCCTCATTCCCTAACCTTTTCACCCCCATCCCTTCACTCACTCATTCTCTCAGTCCATTCATCACTAACTCATGATTTTACTCTTTGAGTTCCCTGACCCCACCTTACTCATCACCCCACAGTCATTCTGTCTCTTCTGTTACTCTCTGTAATAATAAATAATCTGGTTATATAACAGACATAAACCTGATAGCTCTATCTTTGTGTGTGTGCATGTGCGTGTGTGTGCGTGTGTGCATGTTTGAGTAGCAGTTGTACTCAGTGTGTAAGAGCATGCAGAAGCGTGTAGTGGAGCTGATCCCCAGTCTGTGTGAGGAAGAGCTGATTGGAGAATTGCTCGTTATCAACGATGATCTTAACAATGCTTTCATACGCTATGAGAGGTACTACTGTCAAATTTACACTATACTGAAACATGCAGGACCATTAGTGCTACACCAGGAGCTTGTACTGAATAAAACACAGAAGGTGAACGTTGTGTTGCTTGCAGTTATGGCTAGCATCATCATAATTTATTATTAACTTGTTTCTGATTCATTTGCATTACTCGATCCAGTTTGTTAATGTAAGCGCTTTCACACAAAGCCCAAATCTCAAATAATGTGCTAGTACCTACAAAGTGCACTACATGCCCGACAGAACACAATTTGAGATTCAGCCACAGAAAAAGTTTGACTCCAGTAAGTAAGGAATTAGTTTTTTCTAATACTTGCACATCCTAAATGTGCAAATCACTTTTAGGACACACACATAGTTTAATTTTTATGTTTGATGAACATATATAAAATTGAAACATTTTGTCATCATTGTGTAATGACTCAGTCTTGCTTTGATCAGTTTTGATGTCTCTTTTTCAGGTTTGAAAGGCTGAGCACTGTCCAAAGAACACCCACAGAACAAGTAAATTTACAGTTCAGCTTTCAAATTCTCTAATACTGCGTTCATTATTAAAAGCTTAGTAAAATAATAATTTATTTGATATGTTTACAATTTATTAAATACTACATTGATCATTAATGGTTTCTACAGTAATTAATGTCATATATTTACTAATTATTCAATTCAATTCAATTTTATTTGTATAGTGCTTTTAACAGTGGACATTGTCACAAAGCAGCTTTGCAGAAATAAATGGATTCACAAAAAATATATTGTAAATATATATATATATATATATATATATATATATATATAAATTATTAAATGTGATGTTGGGATTCTCTGTATATTGAAGCAGGTAGCAGGAGACCTTATAGACCTTGGCCCAGTTTCAGCAGCAGACAATCAGACGTTACTTCCACCTGTCAGTCAGCCAGCGACCCGGCCTACGAATAATCCCACAATGAGTGCAGGTCTGTGATTTCTGTACTTTAATTCGTTGTCTTGTTTTCATTTCTTTCAATTTTGTTTCACTGTTGTGTTATTCACTCTTATATATTCTCTGTCTCCCTCCTAGCTTCAGGAGATGATGATGAATTTGATATGTTTGCTCAGACGAGAGGAAGTTCACTGGCTGAGCAGAGAAAGAGGCAAGAGTTCAACTACAGTCACCCACTGTTACCTATTCCAGCCTAGTAGTACATTTCTGTTCTCTCATGCTGAGATAAAGATGAATCCTGAGACAACGAGTTGAATGCATAGAAGAGTTGATAAAACAATAAAATCTAGTGTTGCGATGCTTCAGACTCAGGAAATCTGCATTTCAGTTCAACAGGAACTGAGGAGCACTGCCATATAAACACAATATTCATATACTATACAGATCCACATGTAATTAAACACTACGTAGAGTAGCACAATTAATCATATTTAAATTTTTGGCTTCCTCAATCAATCAAACATACTCAACAGAGGTGACTTTGGTTCATTAAAGATTCCTCATATGGTCTAAAATTCAAAAAGATATGATCAATTATAGTTCAGTTACTATGTGAACTAAGGAAAGGTCTTACACAGATTTGAACATTTATACATTAGATTTTACATAAATGCTCTTAACTTTTATGAATAATTATGATAAACCTATTGAATTTGGCGCATGTGATTTAAATTCAGCTTTTGTTATTTGTGACTATTAAATTCCACCTCATATGCCTGGCTGGATAAATCACAAACATCAGAGATTTCTAGCTAAGTTTGATATGTGCACAGTATCAAGATCTGTGTTTGTGTGTGTATGTTTGTGCACCTGTGTTCTCACATGCTTGTGTGTGTGTGTGTGTGTGTGTGTGTGTAGTGTTAGATACGAGGACCCTGGTGCAGTAGAGGGGCTAGCAGAAGCGCTGGACACTCGGCTCCAGGTCACAGCAGGGGTCAGTATAAATAACTGCATTTTTAACAAATTCATATTTATAATACAATTTTCCTCTTTTTTGTTCACAATAGATGTGTGGTGAAAACCTATTGAATGTTCCTATTCTAACTTCGTGGAACAAATACTTTCTGACTTTCTGGAACACCTTTTCTGGTCAATTTGACATTGACTGTCATTGGAAGTGGAAATGAATGTTTAAAGCTAGAGTGCATAAAATTTTATGTTAAAATTGAAAAAAAGGAAAGAAAATCTGTGACAAAAAGTACTATAATCTAATACTCCTGAGCAACCCTGACAAGCCTGTAATAATCTCATAAGAAACTTTCCATACATGATGCAATAAGTACTCAATACCTACTCAACTGTATGTTTATAACAATCAGACAAGTATGAAATCCATTCTGCCGAACGCAGATGTTTGTCAGAAAGGCATTTTTGAAAGCTGACAGCTATAATTTTAACCTGAAAACAAAACCAGTGGAGTGCATAGAGACATTAAATCAAAATGATAGTTAATCGTTTGAAAGCTGCTGCTGCTGCCTTAGTTAATGGCAAAAACACAGCCTTATTTCGTTGAAATGTATTTACTTGCATTATGTAACAGAACAGAATTTCTACAAAACAAAGTCTGTCAGTTGTGTGTTTGTCAAAACACACTTTATAAGTAACTGTGTTGTGTATATAGCCTTTTCAAACTGCATCATGGACCAAATACTGCACACATTTACTATATGCTGCTTTTGGGTATAGAAGGATCTTTGTTAAATAAATTAAAAAAAAAATCCAAAGTTTCAGCATAGCTGTCACTTAGTAAGACAGAGAATAAGAAAAACAATGAATGATACACTGATTTTTGTTTATTCTAATGCTTAATTTATGGACCAACCAACAGCTCTTTACTGATACACTAACATACTAACCCAGCATCTGTGTGTGTGCCAGCGTGAGTGTGTGAAGGATGAGGCAGGTGGCTGGTGTCGTCAGTCTCAGTGGATATACAGTGAGGCACTGGTGGGTTCCAACGATCATGAGATTTAGGATGCATGCATGTATACACATCTCTATGATGCATCTCTATGATGCATCTCTATATACACTATATGGCCAAAAGTTTGTGGACACCTGACCATCACACCCATATGTGGTTCTTCCCCAAACTGTTGCCACAAAGTTGGAAGTAAACAACTGTATAGAATGTCATTAATGCTGTAGCATTACAATTTCCATTCACTATAATTAAGGGATCGAGCCCAAACCTGTTCCACCATGACAATGCCACTGTGCACAAAGCGAGCTCCATGAAGTCATGGTTTGCCAAAGTTGGTGTGGAAGAACCCGAGTGGCCTGCACAGAGAACTGACCTCAACCCCTCTGAACACTTTTGGGATAAACTGGAACGCTGACTGCACCCCAGACCTCCTCACCTGACATCAAGTGCCTGACCTCACTAATGCTCTTATGGTTGAATGGCCAAATCACCACAGCCATGCTCCAAAATCTAGTGGCCTTCCCAGAAGAGTGGAGGTTATTCTAACAGGAAAGGGGGACTAAATCTGAAATGGGTTGTTTAACAAGCACATATGAGTTTTTTGGCCAGGTGTCCACATACTTTTGGCCATATAGTGTGTATAAAGTATACTCCGCTATCCATCTTCTGCGATTGATCCTGCGCTTGCACGAAACAATACTCAGATCAGTGGTAGAACTAAGGTATTGAAGAAATTGAATAAATTATTATGTGATAATGAAGCCTCCCAAACATTAACAATTTTAATGTAAATTTAAAAAAAATCACAATTTTTGCTCTCTAGTGAAAATGGGCTAGAAAAAATGCTGTAGCAGAGCCGTATGAAACGTTTTGGGGGGAAAGGTGGCCATAGTTCTGCAACTCTAGTTTGCTTGACTTGAGCCAGCTGGACTGTAGTGCATCGTCTTTTTTTAGCCAATCACATACATTTATGTAAATGATTTTAGCTGAATGCAGCTCACTGAGACAGAGACTAGCTACAGGGCTAGAGGCATTACGTCAGAAAGGGGAGAGATTTCACAGACAGGTATTTCACTGAATGATTATGCATGATTGTTTCCCTGCTTCCATGGTGGTGTGGTGGTGAATCAGTGAACAGTGTGTCATTAGTGATTTGTGTGAAATGTTGAAGTAAGGTGGTTGTCATGCTATCAGGTTGTCAGAAAATCAACACTTGCACAGTTCTTGGTCTTCATTTTACTGATACATAATTGATTAAATCATGATTCGTCATATAAACACTATTGCAATATGTAATAAATAATACATTTTGTCAAGACATCTCATTATATAATTGTGCTTGTGTTTTTTTTTCCAGATACCAGCACCACAGAGTGCTGCTATGGATGACATTGAGAAGTGGTTATCTTCAGAACCGGTAATTCTAGACCTTGATTTCTTTATCTGCATGAGTTACAGTCTAAGCAGTCCATGCAGTTTATCTCGTGACTAGTAGGCAGCATTGGCAATCTCTTGAACTCTCTAAATTTGTCGGTGGTGGGGCCAGCATAGTATGATTCATTAAACAGTGCTGATTATTAGCCGTCTACACCTCTCCACTTTCTAACAGGGTGTTCTGATAATACACACAGCAAGTCATTATCAAAATCATTGCATTGGCTACAGGCAATCAAATGAACTCCTGCCAAAGAGAATGAATTAAAATGGCGTGTAACTTTTTCAAAAGCAGAATTTGTAAATTACATGCCAGAGACCTATACTAAGTGCACCTGCCTACTGTCGGCTTGATTGAAATAAAAACAAAATAAAGATTGACGTAAATTAAAACAAAAAACAAGTAACATGAAAAATGGGGGAAGAAGACATTAAACAATTTACATTTACATGTTAAACACTTAGGACAAAATGAAGAGCAAAGAAATTTGATAAGTAACTGCTTCCAACTTGTTTTGTATCCTCTGAGCCACTTTTGGTTCTCACTCTTAAACCCTAACACGCCTGGCAATAGCAGACACACCTTCTTTCTGGCATAACTCTTCTAACTGTGATAGATTGCTAGCCAAATCTTGGCCTATTCTTTTTGACATCTACGTTATAAATCTGCAAGGTGTCAATTATGACCTTCTTTAAATCAAGCTAGAGGGCACTCGTGAACCTTTTCATGATGTTTTTTTTTTTTTTTTTTTTTTTGCTATTTTGCCTTATGTTCTTTTTTTGTCTTGTTCCAGGATACACCCCCATTTCTTTTTTTAACATTTCGAAATTCTGTTTTTTCTTTGATAATAAACTGTAAAACATTCCTTCATTTTCCCCCTATTAGAAAAACCATGAGGAATACAAACTTTAGCACTGTAGGACAGGGTCTCCACTGCTCTTGGCTGTGTTCGTAATGGAGATTGGAGTACACCTGTGGTCATCAATCTTTCTACTGTAGATATAATCTTTTATATCTAACAGTTTAACTACACTCATAATTCTGTAGCCCTCCAGGAACAGTGTGGGGAGTCAAAGGAGACTATATTAGTGCGTTGGCGCCATCTAGAGATCCTAAAAATTAATGCAAGCTGGAGGATTTCTTACAAAGAACTTTATATCATAGATTATGTTCATAAACACAAAAAATGTATAATATGAATAACAATAATACATGTAACTGCCTTTACAATTTTATCAGTCAAGCATCAGATCAGTGTGATCATTACATTTGTAATAGGGGTGTAACACAGTGAACCTCTCTGTATTTGTATTTAAACCCGAAGTGGGCGTGGCACTAATAGCAATAGCATTAATAGCAAAGTTTTGTTGTGTGAATTCTGGCCCTGACAGTATCTCAACCTCAGCTACATCACTCCAGTTCATAATTGGTCTGGAGATGGGTGCAGGACTGTTGTTTTTTTTTTGTTTGTTTTTTTTTTTTTTTTTTAATCCCGCTTACACAAGTATTGCTTTTGTTTGTACATTCCTGTGGTATTTTAGTTGGTTACTTGGAATTTAGTTCTAAAATATAATCAAACCATCATGACCCTGGCCAGGCAGTTACTATGAATGCTGTAAATGCATTGCCACAGAGCCACAAACGTGGACTTTGTCTGTCCTGCTAGCTTCATATCTGACCACTCGCTTACGCCGGTACAAAAGTAAAAACCTCCCGCTTGTGTGACTTATTTTGCTGAGTTCCGCAGGATACGTTTCTTCCTATTTACATCTGTTTAGAGCACGATCTGTTCATTTCGAATAATGTATTTTTTTTTTCAGGTACATCCCTTACTTGAAAATGTGCAAATACAGAAAGAAAGAAACAGTGATTAATTTAATGTTTAAAAAGTGATTTCTTCAGATCTTATAATGATAATTAAATTGTTTCGAACCTTCGTTGCTGTTCTAAATGACAATAGTAAATTCTTTTTTTCAGTTTAATGATGATGATGATGAAGAAGGTGTTACCAGTGAAGGTGAGCTCTCTCTCGCTCTCTCTCACTCTCTCTCTCGCTCTCTCACTCTCTAGCTCTCTAGCTCTCTCTTTCTCTAACATACACATCTGTCTTTCATTTCATAACCGGATCCTGGTCTCTTCCTGACAGAGTTTGACAAGTTTTTAGCGCAGAGGGCGAAAGCAGTGGAGCACCTCCCTTCTGTGCAAAAAAGCTCCTCGACTCCTGGGAACTCTCAACAATCAGCACAGAAACAAGAGAGCACTCAGGATCAGCTCTTTACCCTCTAACACACTCAGGTTAATGGATGAAGAACAGAGAAACAGGTAGCACAAAATGCACTGCTCAGAAGTGGCGAATTTCACCTAACTGCCTTTTAGCTTTTTGTACAGAACTGCTATGTGTACCGTGCCTTTTCATTAAGCATTATGATAATTTCATCCAATTAACTGTAAGAAAGCCATTGAAGAAAAGGTAAAATGTTTTGTGTCTGCTTTACTGTATTTAAATGCATAATTCCTCACATACACCTTTTTTAAACTAACCAGCAGTGGCTGTTTACATGTAGAGATTTTTTTTGTCAGTCAAATGAATTAATTCTGATTATAGAGTCCCAACAGAATGTACACTATATCTTGCATAAGTTCTGCAATCTTCGTTTACATACATTACGTGTAATCCAAAAAAAGTGTGCGCATTGCAAAGAACATGATTTAGTGTCAGTGTTGTTATAGCAACAAGAAGTACCTCGTAAAGTATAGAATGTAATACGCAGCTTGCGTTAGCCGAATGTTCAAACGCTTGTGTTTTTTAACAAGTTTTCAGTTATGTCTTTCCCACAAAATATATATTCAACAAATGTACTTGTTAAACAGAAGGCAAGAATGATTTGTCCTTTGCAACATCAGGCCATGCCATGTTTGTTAGCTTGCATCATTACACAAAAGACTGGATGCAAATATTCCAATTTTTTTACTAAATTAATAAACTGTATGTAAACATAGCTAATGTCATAGGTTGTGGGTTTATCACGTAGCAGATAAAGCTATCTAGCTATAGAATATCCATAAAAAAGTATAATATTTTAGTATGAAATATTAAAGCCCCGATCAGAAACTAGTGAAAGATGATTGCTGTTAGACAAAACACAGGTTCCCAGTACTAGGAGATTTTCTAAGAGCGGCCCTTTAGCCTGTAATTTCTCATAAACTATCATACTGTCTCACATTCTCACTTCTGACACATTGTCAATCGGGTAACGGAAATATAAATGACAAGACAGTGAGCCAATGAGAAATGAGAAACCGTGACCATCACACTCTCTCAAACACATACTCTTTTACACACATTATCGAACCTAAATTACAGTTTAACAGTGTGTCTAAGAGGTTTAATAATGTGCTAACCTTTTTTATTAATATGATGGTGTGTTAGAGAGAGTGTGATAGTTTGTGTGAGATACCAAATTTGTTTTAGGGCCTTTCGTAATTTTTCATTCCGTGTCTAATAATACAGTTGTTACTGTTAATTCTGTTGCACTGCTAAAGTGCCTTACTCGCTTGTGCTGTGTTTGTCATGTTCTGATATCTAAGCCAGTCTTAAGTACTGACTATCACTTAAGTAAACCGGCTTACTGTGATTACAGATCAGCTCTCTGGGCTATGAGGTGTAGAAAAATCACTATATGATGGGTTACACTGTGATGTACTTCTTTTTGAAATGGTTAATGAATGACATGTAGACTACAAGACTGTTGTATTGTGCTGTATTATCAAACTGTAAGTTAAATTTATTGTAAGTCTGTGATAGATTCTAAATGAATATTACTATGACCAGATCTAAGTTAATATTGTGATTTATGTATGGTAAATTAAAAGATTTGCTGGTTGTCTGTACATTTGACTTTTTATTTCTTTAAACTGTGAGAGTACAGGGAAACCATTTGGTGTCTCAAGTAATAGTTTCCAGTGCCAACCTTCCAACACAAAACAATGATGAAAAGGGCATCTCAGAAGCTTTCTGTTACTAAATCTTCGAAGTTTCGATGCTGGTTCAAGTACTGTCTGACTTCTGACTGTGTTTGCACTAGTATTAGAAAATCATAATGCCATTTATTACAGGAGCAATTTTCCTGACATGAGAAAAGCATGGTTTGTATCTTTGCAGGTTATTAATTTATATTAAGCAGTTGCAAAGAACATCTCTATTTTTAATTTTTTTTAGAGGTTATGTCTTCCAGGTATTCACAGGAAGTGCAGTAATGAGAAAGAACTGTGAGAAATAAGGCAGTGACATCATGACTTCCTGGCTCTCCCTGAGAGCTGTACAGGTGCTGTCCTCCTTTCTCACATAATGTAGTAACACTGGCTCATTTCTCACATAATATAGTAACACGGGCTCATTTTAAACCTCAGAATGTGTTTCTGGTTTCTCACCATGATTCAAAAAATTTAGCAGGACAGACTATAGGGTGCACCCACCAAATTCCGTCAGCTTAGAGAAAGAAGATTAACACATGTAAACGTCACTTTGTCTAATATCTGGCGCATTAGGCAAAGTGAGTTCAACTAGCTGAGTCGAATAAATAAATAAAAATACGTTATACAGGCATACATTTTAAAATACATAGATTCCTATTCCGACTGCCAGAGCTAAACACACTCCGAGCAGCATCCTGTGCAGCTGAGAGGTGGACGTCAGTGAGGAGGATAGCTCTGAGCTCTGGCTCACTCTGACATCTGAGGAAAGAGAGACAGTCAAGGCTTTAACATGCTGGATAAGATAAAGATTGCTGGATTTGTGCAGCTTGTGTTTGTGTTTGTTTTACCTGGAGTCTTGAGGGTGTGTGCTTTGTGTCTCTGTCTCAGCTCATTCTTCTCTGAGATGCTCACCAAGTTCTGGAGTTCATCAAACACCTGGATAACAAACCACACACACACACCTGCATATTATGTCATCTTGAATCATATTATTCATATAAAAAGTTGAGTCATACAAACAGCTCTTCCAACAAAATGTACTGTATCCTTTAAGTAAATCTGTGTGAAGTAAAGTCTTCTAACCTGGATGTTGAACTCGAAGGCTCTGATGGCTTCCTCCAGCACTCCCTCTCTCTGTGTCTCCGTCAGCTCGATGCTGTTCATCCTGCTTCTGTACAGCTGCTTGAACAGATTCGGGCTGCTGATGGCGGGAAAGAAGAAGAACGCCAAACCCTCTCCGTTCTTCAGTCCTAAAGACCTCTGGGGAACGCGGCTCAGCACCTGGCCACCTGACAGGTCACCCAGGTAACGAGTGTAAGCGTGAGCCACGAGGTATTCAGGGTGCTTGCTGCCAATCTGAGAGAGGAGAGAAATCTGAGTGTGCCAGTGGGTTTCACAGAGCGCTGGGATTGAGATCCATAATTGTAGACTGTAGGTGTGCTTTTAAAATGTAACTCTATTTCCAAAATTAGCTTGTTGTTAAATCTTTTGTGGTACCTCTCTCAACCTCTGAGTGTATCTCAGTGTAGAGGCCGGTACGAATATCTTCTCTTGCCAGTCCTGACCGTAAAAGTGTTCCAGATCTTTCTTGAGCGTCTCCGTCCTGCTCAGTTCCTGAGGGAAGTAAATTGGTGCGACACTGTCGTGAGAGGCGTTTCTGTCCAGTTCCTCTTCCAGAGCTTCATAAATCTTATACAAGGAGCACAGCAGGAGCTGAGGAAAGAAACGGAGGGGGGTGGGGGCGTATTATTAAAATTTTTGATATTTACGATAACAGTCCAAAATGATGAAACTTCATAATCTGATTTTAAACACAGCTGGAGATAATTTTGATTAGGATGACTCACCTTATACTGCATCAGAGTGATATTTCCCCTCTGGAAGGCTTGCATCAACTCTGTGCTATTGGCTTGGACATGACTTTCCTTAGTCACAGTCTTTATCTTCTCAGACAGATCACTGTAGAGAGATACAGTTCCATGTAATCATCAGTATACACCTCTATATGTCTATATAGAAGTTGTCTATTATTATCATTTTATTTACCAGTCTGTAATCTGAGACTTCTCTGTTTCTACTTTCTGCTTATCCACTCCCATTTCTGTGAGAGAAAAAAAGAAAATTATCTACAGTTATTTTTTTTTATACCACAGAGAACAGCTGAAGTATATAATCTCTGTGCGAAAGCATAGGATGCAAAAGCATAGGATGCAAAAGCATAGGGAAGATTCATGGGGGAAGTTAGTCATTCTAAAAGTTAGTTTTTATAATCAATTTAAAAAGTGATTACTAAAATTTCTGTTTACTTACTCAGTGTTCAGTCTCAGTGTAGTTTTTCAGGAAACTATCCTCTTCCTTAGACCAGATCTGCTCTGGTTGTGGAGTAGTCCTCAATGTTCCCTCTTTTATACTCACTCTCTCACTCACACTCTCATTGCCAGTAAATACTAAGTTCCAAGATTGCGCAGGTACTGTATGTAGATGACGTAAGTCCTGGCTAATGTCGCAAAAAGCTGTACTCTTCATAGCAGCTGTGTTGCAATATTTTCTGGACGAAAGGTTTGATTGGAATTCAACACAAATCATCACAAATCATTCGAGACCTTTACTCCTCGTATACAACAACAACTTGCCATGTTAGAATGAACGCATTGATAAAACTTTTGATTTAAATTACAGCCAGAATTAAATGTCAGAGCTGCTCTTATAGAAAATTAATTTTGAGCTTTGAGAATTCAATAGCTCTGTGGTGTGAATGAAATTATTGGACATATACTTACAATAATTTGCTGAAATAGTTTGTATGGATGAACTTCTTACTTTTCTGGTAAACATGATGGAGTTTTCAGATTTATGGTGATTAAAAATAAATAGCAAAGTGAATGGAGTCAATGAAAAGTTTCTCCAATTGGTCCTAGCATGCTGAGAAGCTCACTTTTATTGACATGCATTTGGAGAGGAATAGTCACTCTTGCTTACTCACTGTAAAGCTGTGAGAAACAGGAAGCAGCACTCAGAAGCGGAATAAAGAGAGAGTGTGGTCTTACAGATAACCATGACATGGCACTGTGCCCAATCCAGGAAGTGACCAGAGCTAATCATGACACATGACATTCCTAAAGCTGAGAGTAAAGAGGCAGTGAGAAGAGAGAGGAAGGGATCAGAACTAACCATGACTGGGGGCATTATGTGGCTTGAAGTCATCATTTTAGTTCAGTCACAGGACCTTAATTACTCTCTCGTATTAATATACTGGGGAAAAGTGCATAGTCCTGTTGTTAGGGAGTTTGTATATAAACCAAAGCTTACATATAAACACTAATTGATAACAAGCTAACTGGTCCAAGACATGATATGTTTAAGGTTAACATGCAGTGCTTTTGGGGAACCATTTGGCATAATGATTTTTATATTATAACTATGAGCATTGGTCTTATTATACTGTCCTTAAGGGACACTATCATTTTGTCAGCAAACGCATTTGTTATTAAATGTCCAGAAAATTTGTTGAAAGGCAATTTGTGTTTTTTTTCCCCTGTTTACCTAGAATTAATGAATCTTTCACGGTTTTGAATTTCAAAAATTTACATAAGGGTGTGTTGCATTGCTGATTCACACCTACAGGGTCCTTGGTTTGTTCCTGAGCTCAGATTACTGTCTAGGCTGTTTAACATGTTCTCACTGTGTCCTCCTGGGTTTTCTTCTGGGTCCTCCAGTTTCCTGCCAACTCCCAAAACCATGCCTATGGGTGGATTGGCTATGCTAAATTGCCCCTAGGTGTGAATGTATGTGTGCATGGTGCTCTGCAATCCAGGATGTTCTCCTGCCTTGTGATCAATGTTTCCATGATAGACTCCTTATCCGCTGCAGTATTGACCAGGATAGTGGTGGCTCAGTGGTTAAGGCTCAAAACATGCGCTCAAAACATGATTGGTTGTGAAGTTTAAAAGAAAAAAAAAAAAACCTCTTGGTCACTTGATGCTTTTCTGAACTTTAAATTTATTTAAGATTGGAAAAAGTGCACTATGAAGAACACACATTTTTGGCAACACTTTTTAAAAGCAGTCCCATTCCTCCCACTGCTTCCTGGATTACATGTGAAATGTGCGCTGGCACTTGATAAAAAAGGCCAAGTGTGGAAGCAGCCATTGTCAGCCAAAAATGCGTCTGGAAGGGCAGTTTTAAGAGATTTGATTTTACAATTGTAGTATGCATGCACAACAGACCACATGGCTGCTAAGCAAACCATAGAGTATTTAAATTATTAAATTATTCATTTTTTCTCCCTTTCTTTTTACACCTACCTTGACATTTGGCAGACACTTTTATCCAAAAGAACTAACAAGTAAGAATACAATCTGAGCATATACTTGCATAGCTGAGGGCTAAGAGTTCTTGCCAATGAGTCTAACATTGTGTCTCTAGCAGTCCTGGGATTTTACCACTCAACTGTCCAGTCTCTAGTACTGACCCTTAACCACTGAGCCTACTGTCCCTGTGTCTGGTGAGGGACATTTGACTTTTAAATCCTGTTTTTGTCCTCTTATTGGATGTCCACTAGGAGGCCACCCAAATATTAGGTTTCTGTTACAGGATCTGTCCAGGATTTTACCAAACCCATATTTCCATTATACCATAAGGCCAGAGATGATATGCACAAATAAAGAGCAATGTAGATTTTTTTTTTTGTTTTCTTTCATGTTTTATTTTTATAAAATAGTCAAAATATGTATATTTTAATATTCAACAAATATTTACAAGTATTTAACATTTTACTTAGATTTACTCATGAACTGCTGTATCCAGTACAGAACATTAGCTGGGTAATACAGTATGTCTGAACAATGACCTTATTGATCCTCTTATTAAGAAATCAGAATAAATCCAACAATAATAATAATTACACAGTGTACAAAATATAACCAGAATATTCCTATCACCTATCATATAAAAATGATTCCAGAAAAGTGCATGCTGGAAGTGTACAGAAATTTTTCCTGATCCGGGAGTTTAACCTCGACTCATCACTTTATATTTACACACTACACAGTATTTTACATGTTACACAGCCGTAATATTTAAAATGCATACATTCCCATTCCGACTGCCAGAGCTAAACACACTCCGAGCAGCATCCTGAGCAGCTGAGAGGTGGACGTCAGTGAGGAGGATAGCTCTGAGCTCTGGCTCACTCTGACATCTGAGGAAAGAGAGACAGTCAAGGCTTTAACATGCCGGATAAGATAAAGATTGCTGGATTTGTGCAGCTTGTGTCTGCGTTTGTTTTACCTGGAGTCTTGAGGTTGTGTGCTTTGTGTCTCTGTCTCAGCTCATTCTTCTCTGAGATGCTCACCAAGTTCTGGAGTTCATCAAACACCTGGACAACAAACCACACACACACGTGTTACCTCATCTCGCAGAGATAAATCTTATAAACGGCTTTTCTAAAGGATCCAACAAAATGTACTGAATCCTTAAAGTGAATCTGTGTGAAGTGAAGAGGTTTTCTAACCTGGATGTTGAACTCGAAGGCTCTGACAGCTTCCTCCAGCACTCCCTCTCTCTGTGTCTCCGTCAGCTCGATGCTGTTCATCCTGCTTCTGTACAGCTGCTTGAACAGATTCGGGCTGTTGACGGTGGGAAACGAGAAGAACGCCAAACCCTCTCCGTTCTTCAGTCCTAAAGACTTCTGGACAATACGGCCCAACACCTGGCCACCTGACAGGTCACCCAAGTAGCGAGTGTAAGCGTGAGCCACGAGGTATTCAGGATGCTCGCTGCCAATCTGAAATAAGAGAGAAGCAACATGTATATTTAATTATAAAGTACCAAATTCCATTAATTATTTAGTTTAAATTATAACAGTTTATATAATGAGGCTTGAATCCAGCTACACTTGCAGTAATAGCATAGTGCAAGCATAGAAATCTTCTAGAGGCTTTAATATTTATACAAAATCCGCTTGTTTGTTAAATCTTTTGTGGTACCTCTCTCAGTCTCTGAGCGTATCTCAGTGTAGCAGCTGGTACGATCATCTTCTTTCTCCAGTCCTGACCATGAAAGTGTTCCAGATCTTTCTTGAGTGCCTCCAACCTGCCCAGTTCCTGAGGGAAGTAAATTGGTGCGACGCTGTCATGAGAGGCGTTCCTGTCCAGTTCCTCTTCCAGAGCTTCGTAGATCTTATACAAGGAGCACAGAAGGAGCTGAGGAAAGAGACAGGGGAAAAATATTAACCCTTATTCCATATGCAAGGAGTCATATCAAGGACATTCTCACAGTATAAAACAGTGAGTGCCGTTTTAAAAACACTAAAGTCTGATTTTAAAGGTAATTGGAATGAGAGTGTTGATAAAGACCAGGAAGATGGCTGACCTTATACTGCTGCAGGTTGATGTTTCCTCTCTGGAAGGCCAGCATCAGTTCTGTGTTCTCGGCTCGGACGTGGCTTTCTTTAGTCACAGCCTTTATCTGCTCAGACAGATCACTGTAGAGAGAGATAGAGTGAGAGATACAGTGCTGTGTTAACATAAATACTTATGCAGAGCCTTCTTAATTACACATGATTACACTTCTTGTTGTTTGTCCATTTTGGATAGTTTGTGGAACGATTAAACCAGGTCATATTTCATTGATTATATTCTCATGGGTTAAAGATTCAATGTGAATGTCTGAGATTTGTTTTTGCACTTACCGGTCTGTGACCTGAACCTTCTCGGTCTGTACTTTCTGCTTATCTGCTTCCATTTCTGTGAAGAAAAATAAGAGCAGCTAATGAGAACAGTTGCAGTGTATAATATCTGCAAATAAAATTACACCATCTCATGGAGACAATATATGAGGACCCTCAGTGATCGTAGAGAAAAAGTTAAATGAGTCAAAAGTGCATTTAAAAGTAATCATTACTAAAACATTTACTCACTCAGCTAGTCTTTGAATAGTTTTCTGTCAGGATTGTGTAGTTTTCTCTGAAGAGAACCTCTTTGCTCTATTGTAGGTTGTGGAGTTCACTCTGCAGCTGCCTCTTTTATACTCACTCTCTCGCTCCCTCCTTTTTTTCACAGCAGAGTGAAAACAGGAAGCGGTATTCAGGCCAGCAGAACAAAGCGAGAGGGAGGACCTACAGCTAACCATGACATGGCAAACAGGGTGAAAGAGAAGAAGGAGAAACACTGACAGAGAGGGAGAGGGTGGGATTAGGACTAACCATGACACACAACATTCTCCATGCTGAGAATGGAAGCAGGAAGATTTGAATTTAATATACATAGTACACCACTTAACGTTCTTTAAACATTATGCACATATGGCTTCACTTAAGTTTTTTCCTTGCCGTAGGTAATGTCCTGTTACTGTTCTTTGAATGTGGAGGAACTGCTTAATCACGTTTAGATTCTTCACTCGTCCTCCCTCTGCCGGCTGGATTGCACGTTAATCATTTCCACGTTCCCTCACTGATTGCTGGGCGTTTCGCTGAGTCATGGTTCTGATTTGAACGCAGCGTTATCAGAGTGTTCAAATCACAGCTCAGCAGTCTGGGGTAACCAGTTTCTAATTAGTAACAAGAAGTGAGATTTATAGGGCTGTTGAATTATATAACAAGTAATATAATTATATAAAGAGTAGTGCCAGCTGCAAGGCAAATCACAGGTATATTGTTCTGATATGTTGTTTCTATAGTAACAACTCATTCACAGGGACTTGCATGGTGAACGCTCCAGTTGATCTAAGATTAATAATAAACATTAAAAATTAAACAAAAAAAAAACAGAAGCAGTTATAACAGACTAAGTGATAAGAGGAGATAACTTATCTTGTGGACATTCCATAGCATTAGATCTAATTATAAACAGATAAAATGTATGACATGTCATTGATTAATAAATAAAAAAATTTGACATGTGCTGTCGTGGGAAAATTTATGGTGGTAACAGCAGCTGCTGTTGATTATTTTCCTATATCAGCACACCCTGTTGTGTTTTAATACTGTAATACTTACTATACACTGTGTATATGCAATGTGTGGGGCAGCCTGGGAAAACCCTTCACATGGGGAAATGAAATGCTTTTGCATGTATCTCAATCACAAGTAAAATTCTAGCATTTTAAATTCTGCTAACCCTCAAAATTGCAAAGGCACAAAACCACATTTAATAACAGACAGCCAGTTTCTGAAATGATTAGGCTTGCAGTGAGGAAATCACACTTAGCTAGCGAGGTTTTAGTCATCTTTATGCAGACTGACTGCTTTTATTACTGCATTTGATAGACTGGCTTCTTACATAACATGATCTTTGCAGGAAAATAAGCAAGTTTAATAATAAATAAATTCAATTCAATTCAATTTTATTTGTATAGCGCTTTTAACAATGAACATTGTCTCAAAGCAGCTTTACAGAACATAAGAAACAAAAAACATGCAAACAGAAACAAAAACATGCTAACAGTCCTAAATATATTTCCATGTTAAATTCTGTGGAACCCTTTAAGTATAAGAAGAGCATTTATTATACTTTTTACAAAACAGTATTGTTCACCATTGTCTGTGTACGTGTTGTACAGTTATGAAGGAATGGCTAACTCTATCTCAATATAATGTGGGGGGGTGTGGGTGTGTGTGTGTGTTGTAAACAGAAAGACTCTTGCCCAATCACTTTTGGTGAAAGCAAAAACTGTGAAACAGTCAATCATAGGTGAATATAATATAGTTATATATATTCGTAGAAACATACCAAAAGGCTTGCTATTTAATCCAGGTTATTAAGTGTTCATAATGTTCAACTCCCTGACAAATGAATTATATCTGCCTATCAAGCACTTTCTCTATTGCTTTGTTAGCATACACATGTGTACTTTCGCCCCACAATGTCAACATGCACTAGCAGAAAAGATCACGTGACTGAACGAGTCACAATTCCAGGCCAGGAAATCCACTAAGTCATGGTTAGTCCTGATCCCTCCCTCTCTTCCTCTCCCTCTCTGTCAGTGTTTCTCCTGCTTCTCTTTCACCCTGTTTGCCATGTCATGGTTAGCTGTAGGTCCTCCCTCTCGCTTTGTTCTGCTGGCCTGAATACTGCTTCCTGTTTTCATCCCGTTGTGAAAAGAGGGAGGGAGCGAGAGAGTGAGTATAAAAGAGGCAGCTGCAGAGTGAACTCCACAACCTACAATAGAGCAAAGAGGTTCTCTTCAGAGAAAACAGGAAAACTACACAACCCTGACAGAAAACTATTCAAAGACTAGCTGAGTGAGTAAACGTTTTAGTAATGATTACTTTTAAATGCATTTTTGACTTGTTTAAGATTTTGCTCTACAATCACTCCTTATGTAGTGTTTCTATGAGATGCTACAACATGTTTTTTGCAGATGTTATACACTGCATCTGTTCTCAGTAGCTATTTTTTTTTCTCTCACAGAAATGGAAGCAGATAAGCAGAAAGTACAGACTGAGAAGGTTCAGGTCACAGACCGGTAAGTGCAAAAACAAATCTTAGACGTTCACATTGAATCTTTAACCCATGAGAATATAATCAATGAAATATTACTTTTTTGTTAGTATTCTACAAACTGTCAAATGTATCTATTGAATCGTGCAACGAAAGTGTAATCATGTGTAATTAAGAAGGCTCTACATAAGTATTTATGTTAACACAGCACTGTATCTCTCACTCTATCTCTCTCTACAGTGATCTGTCTGAGCAGATAAAGGCTGTGACTAAAGAAAGCCACGTCCGAGCCGAGAACACAGAACTGATGCTGGCCTTCCAGAGAGGAAACATCAACCTGCAGCAGTATAAGGTCAGCCATCTTCCTGGTCTTTATCAACACTCTCATTCCAATTACCTTTAAAATCAGACTTTAGTGTTTTTAAAATGGCACTCACTGTTTTATACTGTGAGAATGTCCTTGATATGACTCCTTGCATATGGAATAAGGGTTAATATTTTTCCCCTGTCTCTTTCCTCAGCTCCTTCTGTGCTCCTTGTATAAGATCTACGAAGCTCTGGAAGAGGAACTGGACAGGAACGCCTCTCATGACAGTGTCGCACCAATTTACTTCCCTCAGGAACTGGGCAGGTTGGAGGCACTCAAGAAAGATCTGGAATACTTTCATGGTCAGGACTGGAGACAGAAGATGATTGTACCAGCTGCTACACTGAGATACGCTCAGAGCCTGAGAGAGGTACCACAAAAGATTTAACAAACAAGCAGATTTTGTATAGATATTAAAGCTTCTAGAAGATTTCTATGCTTGCACTGTGCTATTACTGCAAGTGTAGCTGGATTCAAGCCTCATTATATACACTGTTATAATTTAAACTAAATAATTAATGGAATTTGGTACTTTATAATTAAATATACATGTTGTTTCTCTCTTATTCCAGATTGGCAGCGAGCATCCTGAATACCTCGTGGCTCACGCTTACACTCGCTACTTGGGTGACCTGTCAGGTGGCCAGGTGTTGGGCCGTATTGTCCAGAAGTCTTTAGGACTGAAGAACGGAGAGGGTTTGGCGTTCTTCTCGTTTCCCACAGTCAACAGCCCGAATCTGTTCAAGCAGCTGTACAGAAGCAGGATGAACAGCATCGAGCTGACGGAGACACAGAGAGAGGGAGTGCTGGAGGAAGCTGTCAGAGCCTTCGAGTTCAACATCCAGGTTAGAAAACTTCTTCACTTCACACAGATTCTCTTAGAGGATTCAGTACATTTTGTTGGATCCTTTAGAAAAGCCGTTTATAAGATTTATCTCTGCGAGATGAGGTAACGTGTGTGTGGTTTGTTGTCCAGGTGTTTGATGAACTCCAGAACTTGGTGAGCATCTCAGAGAAGAATGAGCTGAGACAGAGACACAAAGCACACACCCTCAAGACTCCAGGTAAAACAAACACAGACACAAGCTGCACAAATCCAGCAATCTTTATCTTATCCAGCATGTTAAAGCCTTGACTGTCTCTCTTTCCTCAGATGTCAGAGTGAGCCAGAGCTCAGAGCTATCCTCCTCACCGACGTCCACCTCTCAGCTGCTCAGGATGCTGCTCGGAGTGTGTTTAGCTCTGGCAGTCGGAATGGGAATGTATGCATTTTAAATATTACGGCTGTGTAACATGTAAAATACTGTGTAGTATGTAAATATAAAGTGATGAGTCGAGGTTAAACTCCCGGATCAGGAAAAATTTCTGTACACTTCCAGCATGCACTTTTGATTCAGACAGGTCTTATTTTGTATACTGTGTAATTATTTATGTGTTTTATGTAGCATTCACATGTTTATATCAAGATCAATAAGAACACTGTCCAGGTACCATATTATCCAATGACCTGTACTGGATGTAGCAAGTGTTTTTGTGTGTGTGTGTGTGTGTGTGTGTGTGTGTGTGTGTGTGTGTGTGTGTGTGTGTGTGAGAGAGAGGCAGAGAGAGAGGCAGAGAGAGAGAGAAGACAAAGTGTGTGTACCTTTAATGCACATTCTGAAATGATAAAAATGTTAAATACTTGTAAATATTTAGAGAACACTGAGGTGTACAAAATTTGCCTTTTTTTAATAAAACACTGAAGCAAAATTAAACAGAATGTGTGATCTTTCGTTATAATAGAAAAATGTATGCAGGGAAAGTGACCTACATTAAATAGAAGGTGTTATTTTCAGTATTATCAATAACAGTCTCCAAAACAGAGAGCTTTGCACTGGTTTCTCTGTAACATGACAAGCTGTTTTTTGTCTTATTAACTTAATAAGTGGTTAAAAGCTTAATAGTGGCTACAACTTAATAAGTGGATGACTCGCTCTTCATTAATAAATTAAAAATTGTAACTGTTGGTAAATTGCAGTTGTGTGAGAAGAATAAAACACTTGTTAAACACTTCAGAGTGGTGTCATTGTACATTTTTCTAAAATAGCACATCCTATCATGTTTTATTTCTCTACTTAACCATATCAATCAGTGTACGGTCACGTCTTTCTCATGCTCTTCTACGGTTACTGACTCCTTCTAAAAGCCCATCAACATCATCAACCTGTATGACCTCGTAAACATCCCTTTATCACTGTTTAGGTTAAAAATTACATGTGTGTGTGTGTGTGTGTGTGTAAAACTACAAATGTGTGCATATGAGGAGCAGCAGACTGAAAAATGCAGACCAGTTGTAGTATGTTTTTTATACAAATATATCATCATTCATTCAGATAAACCATTCTCAGACAAAACAGTTCAGTACATTATGCATGTACAGGAGTAATCCTATCAGGTGTCCCACTGCTCTTTGGCCCTGGAGGAACTGCTTACTCACGTTTAGCAGCTCCACTCAATGTAAACTAGTCACTTCTACATGCCCTTGCTGAGTCATGGTTCTGACTTGAATGCAGGGTTATCAGAGTATTCAAATCACAGCTCAGCAGGTTTGAATCATTCCCCTGTTGAAACATACGGAGGCTGATTCAGGAGACAGATCACTCACTTATTAAAAGGCTGTGTTTGTGTGTATATGTCACTGTTTAAACAAAAATTTCCTGCCAACTACAATGTATAAATTGAAATGAGAACTTTAATTAAAGCTCCTGGAGCATTGCAGTTGTGCCATACTTTTTTCCATGCATTAAAAAATGAAAATAATATAGCATAGCCACGACTCTGCCTATAGGAAGCCATCCACCAAAAGTCAGTGACCGAGTAAGTTGGGCATTTGTGAAAGAAGCAACCAAGGGGCCAAGTGTAACTCTGAAGGAGCTGGCAAGATCCCCATCTTAGATGCGGGTGGCTGTTCACAGTACAGCCATAGTCCAGGCACTCCGTAAAGCTTGGCTTTAAGGAAGAGTGGTGAGTTTGTCATGTTGGAGATTCAGGAAACGTGGAAAAGGTTTTGCTGACCTGATGAGACCAAAATTGAACTTTTTTGCCATGGCACAAAGTGCTACATTTGGCAGAAACCCAACACTACCCATTAAGTTGAGAACACCATTCCCACAGTGAAGCATGGTGGTGGTAGCATCATGTAGAACTTCACCTTTGGTCTCTTGATTGCCTCTCTGATTAATACCCTCCGTACCTTTTGGTGGACAATCTACTCTAAGCATAGTTCAATTCATTCAACTTTATTTGTATAGCACTTTTAACAATGGACATTGCTACAAAACAGCTTTACAGAAATATATAAGGATCCAGGATATAAATTTTAAATGTATGAATTTGTCCCTAATGAGCAAGTCAGAGGCGACGGTGGTGAGGAAAAACTCCCTGAGACGATATGAGGAAGAAACCTTGAGAGGAACCAGACTCAAAAGGGAACCCATCCTCATCTGGGTGACAATGGATAGTGTGATTATAAATAAAATCCTTGTATAACTGCATAATATGTGGTCAAAAAGTGAAATTGTGTAAACAGGAAATTCATTATAGCTTTCACATGAAGTCTGTTTTGTTGAAGTTATCAACTGTTCACTGATGGAGACTTGAGTGCAAAACTGTTTGTTGCAATTTCAGTCCTAAAGCTATCATAGCAATTGTAGTCCTAAGAAATTTTTGCAAAACTGTTCATATCAATTGAGGTCCAAAGCCATCTTCATGGTTTTTAAGTGGTACCATCCTCAGTATTCTCTATTAACCTTAAACTGTCCATGTGGGTCCATCCTCAGCAGTAGCAAGTGGTTTCCAAGTGATGAGAGCTCCAACCAGATGTAGGACATCAGGATGTATCAGGCAGGTCTGGAGAGCAGAAGGGGTCAGGATCACTGGCATCTCAGTCAGGAGTAGCATGTGTAGCTTGAGAGAGAGAGAGAGAGAGAGAGAGAGAGTGTGTGTGTAGTGGGTATGCTAGTTGTCATGTAATGGTTAAGGACAATGTACGTTGTGTGCAGAGTGTAAGCAGGGACTCCGGCATAACTAAAAGGGAGAGCCAGAAGGTAACACAGACATGAGGTCACTCTGGGACATAAAGTGGCCAGCCACTGTCAGTGGCAGTCGTGCCATATTCTTTCCATTTTTTAATAATAGCTTTAGTGGTTAATAGCGTCTTGGTCTTCATGATGCTGTTTGTTAGGTATGTTCTCTACTTGGGGTCTTCAAGCACTTCATTCAGCTAATTATGTGACTTCTGATGGGGAACTAATTTATTAATTATTTATTATTATTTATTAACTAATTGATAAATAAAAAAAATGTATGTGTAAATTATTTTGCAATCTACATTGATTTTCCCTCCACTGGGATTTTTTCCAGTGCTTTATTTGCATAACATTTACATAGTTGTAAATGTATAAAATAAATCTGTGCTTAAATTATGTACATTATAGGGTCAAAAGTTTGTGGACATCTGACCATCACACCCATATATGCTTTTTGAACATCCCATTCTAGATTTGGAGCATAGCTGTGAGGATTTGTGTTCACACTGATGTCCAGCGAGAAGGTCTGGGATTGAGTCAGAGTTCCAATTTATCCCAAAGGTGTTCAAGTGCCAGTGGTGTGAGGTCAGGGCTCTGTGCAGGCCACTTGGGTTCTTCCACTCCAACTTTGGCAAACCATGGATATCTTCATGGACTTCGCTTTGTGGCACAGGGGCAATGTCACACTGGAACATGTTCCAGTGAAGGGAAATTGTAATGCCACAGGATACAAAGACATTCTATACAACTGTGTGCTTAAAACTTTGTGCCATCACTTTGGGGAAGAACCACATATGAGTGTGATGGTCAGGTGTCCACAAACTTTTGGCCACATAGTGTAGATTAGAGGGTCTGTGGATTTTTTTCTAACACTTGAAGGGATCTATGTCTGCAGAATAAGGTTTAAGAAGTTTTAAGATGTATACTTTTTCAAATGAAATATTCTGTAAATCTATTTAATACATATTTTCATGTTTATTAAATAAGTTACGGTTCACCCAAACCGCTAGGGGCGCTGTTGCTCTTTTAACGCATTCTTCTATTCAGCTATTCGGTGGAGTAAGAAGAATATCAGTGTTCAAGATGGCGGCGAGGATAGCCTGAAGTTTATGAATGCTAGTTAATGGTAATTTCTCCATTTTATTGAATGAACATTACTTTTTTTTCTTAAATACACGGTGATGACTAGTGGCATCTAAATAATGCATATTAGAGAAATAAGTTCAGCATTTATAATATGGTTTAGCGTATTTGAAAGTTAGCCGGCTCGCTAACTAGTTTTAGGTATTTGCTAAAGCTTCGTTTAGCTTCGATTACCGAGGCTGAATGTCAAATAGCTCTCTACTCCCTAGATAAGTGCCCTACCTAGGGTTTGTAGTAATGTCTTTCATGTCCTATGTAGTGCACTATTTATCCAATAGGAAGCCGTTTGGGATTCAGCTCCATTTTCGTGAGCCAGTAAGCTAAAAGAGAGCTAAAGCTATCCGGCAAACATTAAAGAGAAGTGTGTGTTAGCCAAGTAGCGAAATTGTTTTCAAACACAGGCGGGAAAGTGGTGTTTATATCCAGCGGGCGACCCTCGGATCCGCCTCTCGGATTTCACCTAGACCGCATCATTTCCCGCAGCATGAGTGTGATATTGGAAATGAGAAAGTGAATAGGATCACAGTGGGCTCTGAGGTTTAATCATCTGCTTTCTTGGTGCAGTTTGATCAGCGAGATCACTTGAAGAAATGAAATGTGTGCACATATCAATAAACCAGATTAATCCGATTTCAACTGCGGTTCCATTTATACCAGAGAATACGGGAAATATTTGATGATTGTGTATTTCGTGCATTGTGGTAAGTGGTTATTTGGCACTACACAATTTTATTTTCCAATTTTCCAAAATCACACAATCCCAGCCCTGATCCTGGAATACCCAATGTCCAGCACATCTGAGTGTTTTCCCTGCTCTGACCCACCTGATCCAATTAATCAGCTGAATACTGAAAACTCTTCCTGAGGTCATGTGAGTGTCTTAGAGCAGGGAAAACACTCAAATGTGTAAGACAGGGTGTTACAGACACATTCTCAGCCTCTCTCTACCCATCTGTCAACTGAAATGAACCCCTTACAAACCAGATATTCAGCTAGTGAACCATTTTCAGCACATCAGTGATACTGAAAACTCAGTGACATGGACACTGGACATGGACACTACTCCTGGACATCTAACCATCACACCCATATATGCTGTTCAACACCCCATTGCAGATTTTGGAGCGTGGCTGTGGGGATTTGCGTTCATTCAGCCACGAGAGCATTATAGATGTCAAACACTGATGTAGAGTGAGAAGGTCTGGGGATTGAGTCAGCCTTCTAATTCATCCCAAAGATGTTCAGTGGTGGGAGGTCAGGGCTCTGTGCAGGTCACTTGGGTTCTTCCACTACACTTTTGGAGGACCATGGATATCTTAATGAACTTCGCTTTGTGCCACGGGGCATTGTCACACTGGAACACATTTCAGTGAAGGGAAATTGTAATGCCACAGCTTACATTTACATTTATGGCATTTGGCAGACGCTCTTATCCAGAGCAACTTACAATTATCTCATTTACACAACTGAGCAGTTGAAGGTTAAGGGTCTTGCTCAAGGGCCCAGCAGTGGTAGCTTGGCAGTGCTGGTATTTGAACTCTCAACCTTCCAATTAAAAGTCCACCATCTTTACCACTGAGTTACCACTTCTCATACAAAGACATTCTATACAAGTGTGTGCTTAAAACATTGTGGCAACACTTTGGGGAAGAACCACATACGAGTGTCATGGTCAGGTGTCCACAAACTTTTGGCCGCGTAGTGTAGATTAGATGGTCTGTGGATTTTTTTTTTTAACACTTATACCACAAATGCACCTATATGACATTATCTACCGGATCAAATGACATGCACTCCATTTCTGCATATAATTTATCAGATGGAGGGTGAGGTGAGCCTGGTGGCAGGCCGCAGTCAGAGAGAGAAGAGGAGATCTTACAAGGACCTCCTGCGAGAAGAGGAGATCATCGATGCTGAGGTTCGCAAGTCCTCAAAGAAGCGTCCCAAGGTGAAAAAACTGAAACCTGACAAGTAGTATACTGTGTTATGTTAATACAAGTCTCTGTGGTTTTTTCATTCAATACTACACTGAGGTTTGTTGTCTGGTTTTCCGAAAAAGGAGTCAGATGGATTTGTAGTGAGCAGCGAGTTTCACAAGAAGAAAAAGAAGCATCATGATGATTATCATTACAAAGGTGGGTTAGAGGGTGAGCACTGGCAAAAATAACTTTAATAGTAATAATTAAAAAAAGAAAAAAACCCTAACAAAAGCAATAGGGTTCCAGCAGCTTTGGTGCTTGGACCCCTAATTACATGTAAATTACATGCCTTATGCAAGTTTTTATGTGATATATTAAGGAAACTGTTTATGCCTGTTAAAAAGTATAGAAACAAGATAACATCATAAAACAGTGAATGTGTACATCTCTTCCCCAGATCACCACAAGAAGAAAAAAAGGCCATCAGACAGCCATGGCAGCTCCATGTCTGCCTCAGCCCCCTCCAGTTCCCCTCATGATGGCATGACTGCCATGGGTCTGCTCCAGGCCATCACCTCTCCTACAGCTGTAGGCTCAGAGCCCTGTCCTACGCTTCCCAAGAAACCGTCGTACCCCTCACTCCCCTCGACTAAAGATCGCAGGAGAGACAGCATGCCCACGCCCAAACCAGCTAAGAAGAAACCGCATGTAACGAGAGAGGCGCTTCCGATGGTCGGAGAGGAAGTGGAGCTGGAAGGTGAGGAACAGATGGCAGGTGCTTTTATGCAAAGTGACAGGTGAGGCAGAAACTAATCAATGCATGGAGCTGTTAAAGTAAAGCACTGTCAAAGAAGCTGAGAGTGATACTGAGTTTTCATCAGCTGACCACAAACAGGTGCACACTTAGTCCTGAAAAACAGACTTTTAGAATTTGCATGGTACTTTTTGTAAATAAGCATAGTCAAGAACTGGCTACTTTCACAGAACGAAGCAAGTTAACTAACATAGTAGATACCCAACCACAGAACTTTCTTAAGGCCCATCTGCACAATATCATTTACTGACTGCAAAGTCAAACTCTTCAAACTTTTTCATAAGTTTTATAGATGGGATTCTGTAAACTTTTTTGAGTCTCGTGACTCTGTCTTGGTCCTAAAAGCTCATTGTGACACAGTGTTCAAATGCTTGTTTTGATAAAGATTCTGAAGCTCATGATCAGAAAGGTGTCCAAAATATATCAGATGCTCTGCAGAGTGTCTGAGAGTGAGACTAACACACACTGTTCTGTGTGGCTTTCGGCCCACAAATGACATTCAACAGTGTGTCATTCTAAAAATTGAGATCTAAAAATTTAAGCGGTGGTCACACTGGACTTTTCAGTTCCATTGACTTCCATTCATACGCATGTGAGTGCTGGACACCAGAAACACAAGCTCAATGTGAAGATGTTTCGCATATCTCTGCTTTCCCAAAGTTCAAGTTTGTAGAACTCTGTCATGCGAATTCGTATCACGTGAAGACGTGTGACCAGTAGAAGATCGACATGTCATGGTGTGACCTCTTCAGAAAATCCAAGATGGAGGAAGCACTGATTATAGTGGTATCACACCATCCCTTTTATACAACACAGCTTTAAAAGAATATAAAATCAACATCAAAAGAGAAGTAGTGGATAAAAAAAAAACAAAAAAACAGTGCATTAGAATGTGATGTCATATCCAGTTGCAGCCCATATTCTCGGCAGTGTCTGAAGAAATTTCACATGCTGAAAGTCAAGTGTGACCGTATCTTTAGGTCTCTGCATTTTTGGTTTGCAATGAAAATAGGCGGACAGAATAACGTGTTCTTCGGTTAAGATAACTGCTGAGCGACATCTTTGTTTTGTATTAGGGTGATGACAAAATAAAAATAAATGAGTAATAAAGAATCAAGTGGCAAGTGCTATGCCTTCTTATCTAGACTGCCTGTCAATATCTTGTTTTGACTTTTTGTAAAGTTTGGTACAGTTTATTTAAGCTCATTTTCTGAGCTGTAATAAATCACTGTAATTGTCATGTGGTTCAAAATGGACTGGGTTCAGTAAGGACATTTTTCTTCCTCTAGCTGTGTAAAATTCAAAACAGCTACTTCCTTGTCTTAGAAGTTATTGTTCAACATTGTGGCAATATTTTTGAAAAATTCAGCAAAAAAAAGTGTGCCTCCTCCCTTCCCGGACATTGAACACGCTTGCACTCAAGAATGATATGTGGGTTTTTTGCCAGTAAATGCATTTATACCAGTTGAATCTTTCTGTTTAGTTCAGAGCTGTTGATGAATTTTCTATAACAGCAGCTCTAAAAGTAGTGCTGGTTATAAGACAAATTGATCTTTTCTATAGTAACAGCTAACATTAGACGTTTATGGAGGGCATTCCACAAAAAATGTGTAACTGTTGATGTGGTAAAGTTTTCTCTGATGATACATTTATGGAAGGAGCCTCCAGTGTCAGAGGCAAAACAAAGGTAACTAATGAAGTTCAAGTAACAAGCTGCATTTTGCTCTCAAAATGCAGCTTGTTACTCTCATGCACATGGTAAACCAGCTTTGGTCCTTGTTTGCATATTGGAACATGACTGCTCTTATATTTTGTGATGCAATATCACGTGCCTGTCACTAACTCAGATTTTCTGATGGGATTTTGTCCAGTCTGTGGGCTCAAATGATCCTACCCAGAAATGGTTTATCAATACAAAAAAAAGCCACCACACTCTGAAATGTTGCTCCAGTAATAAAATAATAGTTTGTGTGTTCAGTCAAAATCTTGCATATCCTGACATCTCCTTTCACTGTAGGGCATTATGGGGGATCTTATGAGCTGCTGGACGATGACAGCTCCTCCTCAGCGGAGGATGAAGAAGGGGGTCAGCTGGTCATCGACGATTCCTTCAACCAGTACAGAAAGAAGAGCAAAAAGAGCAAGAAAAGCAAGAAGAAGAAGGACAAGGACAAGGAGAAAGAGCGGCGTCACAGCAGCAAATGTATGAAGAAAAACACAACTGCTAACGCTGCAATTTTTATTCTGATAGAAAAGATATATTGTTTTCTATGCCTTCTCTGTCTCTAATCTGTTCCGTAGCCAACGGCAGCTCGGACGGGGGGTTGTACGCAGGAGGACGGTCAGGATCACACGGTGACAAAAAGAAAAAGAAAGAAGAAAAAGCCAGATTAAAGGCTGAGAAGGTAAATTACCGGTTCTATTAGTGCACAATTAAACTTCACTTAGTTTCATTCAAACTCATTTCTCCCTTTATGTTTTGCTCTCTGGATTGCAGGCAAAGAAGAAGGTCCTCACAGCGTATCAGATCTTCTCTAAAGAGTACAGGTTGAGCATCCTGGAGGAGCAGCCAGGTCTCGGTCAGTACATGCACACTCCTCTTTAAATTAAATGGCAGAATTTATTTATTTCTAGCCTGTCTATCTCTCTAAAGCAAAGTCATAAAGTAAGTAGTCGTATCATAAGTTCATGTCATTATGTGTATTTAATAGCCTGTTACTGTGTACAAAACCCACAGTATGAATGTTTGTCATGTTCTTACATGTTTATATAGAGATTAGGACAAGGCTATTATGTAGTGTTCTAGTAAAAGGTGCCCATTTGGGATTTGAATGGTTTTGTCATAGAGGCCATGACAGAGCAGAGATGGCCTTCATAACAGTATCCTAAGATGCTCATATAAATATATTTAGATATACAGTGTGTTCATTGTGGCATTTTTTGCATCTGGCCCAGCATGCATGGCTGTTTCTACATGGTTTGGAAATATTATGAGTCATTAACTGACTCTGGTTTCAAATACTGGTTATTCGCTTGCCTGGTCTTGTCTTACATTTCTGACAAATAGAATTTAAGAAATAGAATAATCAGACACCCAAAGATAATGATGGAGAAAGTAATTATGCCAATCATTTGACAATGTTTACTGTATTATTTGACAGATTTTGGAGATTTGAGTAAGAAGTTGGCAGATGCATGGAAGCAGCTACCTGAGGGAGACAAACAGGTCAGTGTCTATACTGAATGAGTATTTGAATACGTAACAGTGTATGGAGTCATGTAGATAGTGCTTTTTAACCATATCCTAGGTGGGATTTTCTTTTCTTTTTTTTTTGTTCTGATGGTCTTGTAAGCGATGTTTTGTTGGTAGAATGAGTTGGTTCATTTTTATGCTGTGAGATGTGTTATTGAGTGTGTCATCCTGATCTCTCAGGTGTGGAGGGAAAGGGCGGAGTATCTGCAGCACAAGCAGATGAAGTATGAGTCCACTACAAGCAAACACAGTAAACACAGCCAGCCCAAACCTGCCAAAGACACCAGCAAAACTAAAGGTTCATAGACCACCACTGCTTTCAACACCGAGTCATCTGTAGAACCCATCTGTAGAACTCATTCGCCAGCAGATATACATAGATAGACACACAACTTGAGACAGAATGCCAGAGAGATAAATAGACAGACAGATTGACAGACATATGGGTGGACAGATTGAGAGACAGACAAATGGATTGGCGGATAGACAGGCTGACAGATGTCCAAACAGACACAGATGGATGGACAAGTGGGTGGGTGAATAGGTGGACAGATGAACAGACAGACAGTCAGGCGGTTGGATTGCCAGGCAGACTGGCAAACAGATCTGGTTTGTTACACACAAGCAAATAAATCAGTTACATCATCAGTCATTAGGAATAATTCATTAAATGGAGAACAGAAATAATTAAAAACAGTTGTCCCGATCACAAGAATGGCTGTGTATTGTGTAGTGTACTGTAGACAAAATATCTTCATATGTATTAACCAAGACGATTGAGTTTTAAAGCTTAGTACATGCTGAATCTGTCATTGCCATATTCTCATTAAAATCTTCAGTTATGTCAGGTTCTTATCCGTTGTCTGTGCCCCATTCAGGTGTTGCTCAGTTCCCGGGTGTGGTTACTCCGACCCCAACAGCAACGCAGACAGTAGCAGCGGTACAGAAGAGGCCGGAGCCTGCGGTGACTCTGCCACAGAACGGACCGTCTCTGGCTCCTGTAGCTGAACCCTTGCCTTCCCCACTCAGAGATCCCGAGGTGGACCCAATCGATGCCGCTGCACACCTGCAGCTGCTGGGCGAGTCGCTGTCCCTGATTGGCCGGAGGCTTCAGGAGACTGAGGTATGACACACTGCTATAGATTCTGGTACTCTTTAAGCTGAATTTCCTCCAGCCAGTAGTGCATTAGAATCAATTTTCACAAAATTTAATTTAAAATGCAGACATTGAATGCTTGTTCAGTCTTTCACAAAATTCACTAAACATAATTATTAACAACAAAAGCCTGTGTATGACAGTTGGCTCAGTACGTATGATGAATATCAGTGTAATAACGTCACTGTTTGTAAAGTGTATTAAGCTTAACCAGTGTCCTGGAACCTGGCTTAGTTTTGAGCTCTATCAAACTGTTTGCTCTCTGTGTGTGTGCGTGTGTGTGTGTGTGTGTGTGTGTGTGTGTGTGTGTGTGTGTGTGTGTGTGTGTGTGTGTGTAGGGGATGGTGACGGTATCAGGCTCTCTCTCTGTACTGTTGGACTCTGTGTTGTGTGCTCTTGGCCCTCTGGCATGCCTCACTGCTCAGGTGCCAGAACTTAACGGCTGCCCTCCTCACGTACTGGTAACTACACCATCCTACTGTCTCAAAGCATGCAGTGATTACAGACATGTGATTACAGTAGATGTTAGTGACATAGGTAAAATATACTTACAACACATAGAAGAGTCTATAACACAGAGTCTCTGGTAACTATGAGAGCTAATAACTAAAAAACAATACAGCGCTAAACCAGTACTTCATCCAGCAAAGCTATAGGTTCCCTCTACCAAGTTAAATTCCTGAGCTAATTTTTAATTCTTGAGGGTTTGGAGCAGGGATCCTGAAACTCCAGAAGCTCACACCCTTCAACAGAATGCTCCTTATAGGGCTTTTCTGGCCACAAGCTTCAGGATCGTAAAGATTGCAATTTGGTTATACACACTTTTTTTAAGCTCTGCTACACAAGATATAGCCAATGAACTGGGGGGAAAAAAGTTCACAAACCTGTCTCTCAAAGTGGAGATTTGTGTTTGGAGAGGTTAGTGGAGAGTAAATGAGAATCGTGTGTGTTTGCTGATTGGCTACAGGAAGAGTCTGTGATCTGTGATTGGTCATCAACGATGTCAGTCTAAATGCCTGTTTCTCTGAAAGCAGGTAGTTTTTGGTAACTTTTACTGAAACATTGACATAACTGTCAAGAGTGTAACTGGTAGCTAAAGTTAATTCAGCATGTTTCAATCCCAATAAAAGATAAAAAAAAAAATCCAAATCTAAATTCCAAAAATTGATTTATCTGATTTTTCTTTCTCTCTTCTCTCCATCACTTTCAGTCAAACACTCTGGATAACATAGCCTACGTCATGCCTGGTCTCTGAACGCTACCGGATCGTCTCTCAAGTACAGACTTTCTCTTCTCTCTCTGGAAGATGAGGCCTAGCTGGTAGCTCCTCACCCTTGGACCTTTGTCAACCCTGACAGTACTCCTAGTTCTCATCATGAGAAGGACTTGAATTGCACATTTTTGCACTGGACAGACCACAGACTACATGTCTCCTTTTAACCTGCTTCTTAATCTGTTGTTCCATTTTTATCCTGTCTACTCTCCATTTTGTATTTTTGTCGCTGTGTTTTGTCATTATTTCAATTAAAAGCATTTTAGTGAGCCCTTTTAACCTCTGTGCAGCTGCTCTGATTTTAAAGTGGGGGGTGTCGCTCTGTGCAGACAGGTCACTATTTTACATTTGATAATTGCCCTTAACTTGATTTATAGTTTGAAACCTCAGGTTATTAACCAGCTCTAAGCTCCACAGTACTCTAGAAAAAGTATGACGATATCTCTTTTGTGGTTGTCATTATGCATATTGCAACTTTATAACAGTGTTGGACATTATGTAGAAGTAGCACTGAACAATGATTCTACTACACTTAATGTGACATGCTCTTTTTGGTGACCTCATGTAGAATACATCTGTTCTGCTAACTTGTTCATCTAATTTCAGGATGGAATCATGTACAGCACTCTGGGCTTTTATATTTTACATCACATATGACGTGTATGAGGTTTTATTAAATGAGCTATATGGGAGAGTAAACATTTTTCTAGTCTGCAACTGTTTCTTATTTAATTAAATAGTTCTGCTGAAATCTTTTACATACATACATGCATCAAATCACATCTAGGTCTTCACCAATGCCAGACATTCCAGTGTTCATTAGGAGGCAAGAGACTTGCTCTAAACTTTTTCTTCTTCTTCTTTTTTTAATTTCCTTATTTTGGTCACCTGTCAGTGTTCCCATCCAATGAGCACAGCCAATTTTGGTTTTGGCCACTGGTGCCTCTGCTCATTATAGATCTAAATTTAAATCTATATCCAGATATCTGTAAAGCTGCCATGTGACAATGTTCATTGTCCTATATAAATAAATTTGAATTGAATTATTTATATAGCATTTTAACAGTAACAATGGACATTGTCACAAACAGAAAGCCTGATATAGATTTAGATTTAGTATAGCATAAGATTTAGTATAGTTTTAGTGGGATTGTTGGACTATCTAAGTGAGACGATCCACAGTGATCTTTATGGTACCCATGTGGTACCATCCACAGCAGTCTCACTGCAATCTTTAGGCTGTCTATGTAGGGCTATCTTCAGCAAGATCAAGTGATTCTCAGGTGATGGGAGTTACAAGCAGAAGCAGTGCATCAGGGTCACGGGCATCTCATCAGGCAGCAGGAATAACGTGTAGCGCAACAGAGAAAGGGGGGAGAGCGAGAGAGAGAGGGGAAAAGAGTGAGATTATTAGGTATGCACTTGTCCTATAGTTTGTGGACACCTAACCATCACACCAGTGTGTCACCCCTCAAAGTATTGCCAAAGTTGGAAGCAAACAATTGTATAGAATATCATTGTACACTGTAGCATTACAGTTTTCCTTCACTGGACCCAAACAAGTTCCAGCATGACGATGCCCTGTGCACAAAGCAATATAAAGTATATTGTAACCTTTGTCTACTGTACTATGCTATACCTGTTTTATCCACTATAGCATACTTATTTTTAGTACTTTAGCATACTATAATGTGCTATACCATGCTATATACAATATATTATGCTTTACTAAATCATACTAATTTTGATTTTGATTCTACTAAACAATACTATACTGCACTATACCATAACCATATTATCTACTGTCCTGTCCTGTCTTTTACTGTACTATATCACAACTTTGGAGCACGATAAAACAAAAATAAGCACACTCCTGTGTTAGTCTTCACCTCTGTAAGGCATGCTGTGAATACTATACTGTACTACACCCTATGCTGTACTACATTATACTATACTAAATTATACCAATTTTACTGACTATACCCATTCAATCTACTAAACCCTACTATACTACACTATAGCATAACTGATTTATCTACTGTCCTATATCACAGCTTTGGAGCATGATAGAATAAAAATAAGCACACTCCTGTGTTAGTCTTCACCTCTGTAATGTATGCTGTGAATTTGGTGTAGATCTAAGGATATCAAATTTTGGACCCAAAAAAATGGTTTGTGTTTTTTTGGGTGAAAAAATCGACTTTCTCCGATTTTCACCAAACGCAGCACGTGTGTTATGGAGGTCAAGACCACCACAGAAGTGCAATTAATTTCATTTGATCACACTTCAGAGCTGAGGTCTGAGTCTCTCATTTCCAATATGTCACAATCAATTAAATATACAGGCTTGCTGTGTAATGTAAATGTAAAATATATTGTACTTATTTTCTATACTATACTATACTATACTATACTATACTATACTATACTCAATGAAGACATGATGTGCCAGGGTTGGTGTGGAAGAATTCAAGTGACCTGCACGAAGCCCTGATCTCAACCCCACTGGACACCTTTGGGATGAATTGTAATACTCACCAGACTTTGCTGCCTGATCTCACAGCTCTTGTGGCTGAATTGGCAAACCCCCCACAGCCATGTTCCAGTCTAGTGGAAAGCCTTACCAGAAGAGTGGAGGTTATTATTACAACAAAGATGACTAAATCTAGACTAAATCTGGAATGGGATGTTTAAAAAGCACATATGGGTGTGATGGTCAGGTGTCAACAAACCATTGGCCATATAGTGTACATTGTGCACAAGTACATTGTGTGCAAGGGACTCTCACAGGACTACCTTTGACAGCATGAATGGGAGAGTCAGAAGGTAACACAGGCATGAGAGCACCCTGGGACATAAAGCAGCCCACCACTCCACTCCACTCCACAACAAAGGAAAAAGCTCTACCTCCTGCTGTAGTATTCATTATTCTAGGTACTAATAATGAGCCTGCATGTTTTGATTGAAACAGACCTGGTGGCATTCAGCCACCTGATCGTGTTCTGTTTGATCAGAGGTTGAACCAATCTAGGTCGACAACACTGGGAGATTTTCAATAAAACTTGATTGTACACTTAATATGGTAGCATGACTAAGACACATTTTAAATGAAATAAAGTAGTGATCTGAGACAGCTTCAGCCTGGGGTTGTGTCACTATGTTTTCTATATTTAATTCAAAGGTCAGTATTCAGTTAAGGGTGTCTCCGCTTTAATGATTGGGTCCAATTTTATTCTGATTGATCACTAATGAGTAAAAAACACATTAGTCCTATAGTTAGTGAGAATAATTAAGGAAGTTGTAAAACTCATTATAGGAGATGGGGGCAATGCTGCATGGAACTTAATGCCAAAACTGTTTTTTAGGAACCCAAGAAGGCTGACTATATTTTTTGTTGAAGGAAATGTTTTGGCAAAGCCTAATCCATTCTGCTAGCTTCCTGAGGTCCCATGATTTGTAAGGTCACAGTTGCTGTTATAGAAAATGAATCAACACCTTATGACCAATCAGATTGGAGAATTTAACAGTGCTGTGGTATAATAAACAAAAATAAATAAAGATGTCTGCGGCTTGTTAGGATGTCCATATAAGGTAATAGTATGTGCAGCTTTTCCAGAAACATGAGCTTATTGGTATGTTGTAAATTAATGTGAGTGCTGTCTTTGCTTGTGATGTCTCGCAGGTTTGGTTGGGTGTAACCAGGGTATAAGAAGAACGTGATTCACACAGGTGGAAGATGGCAGTCTCACCTCCACCCACACACAGAATGTGTGGTAGCTGATGAACAATAATTGTTGTGAATCCAGTTCTGTTAGTGTGTGTGTGCGCGTTTGCTAGGAGAGAGAATGCACGTGGGAGGGGATAACCGGGAGCTCCTTCCAGGAGGTTAAGGAGAGAGACATAGGTTAGGAGACCAGTGGAGGAGTAAAACTGCTGCTACAGCCAAAAAAGAGGCACAGACACTGGTGGAATTAGACATACTGGCTGCTGAGGTTCACGAAACATGGATATGCTTAGTAGAGGTAAGCTGAGTTTAGCCATTTATACTCATTTAGAGGAATCTGTCTCAGAGTGTGTTAAATTCATTAAAAATTTATTCATTTGTTACTGACTAATATATGTATTACTTGTAGTTGTTGTATAAACAAATGAATTGTAGTAAGTCTTAGTTCATTAATCTTAATAAGTTAATTAATAAGTCTCTTCACATATTTTCACTAAAATAATGAGATTATCACATACAAATCAGAAAATTTAAAATTTTATATATAATAATTCAAACTATTACAAACCTACTGTGACTTTTTTAATTTTAAATGAAGTTCATTTTCATTTATTAATTCATTCATGCAAATACAAAATATATGAAAATAGCAGCAGGCTATTACAGTATATAAAGAAATACCACACACATATGAATGGGAAGTTCATGATTCAGTGCAAGAATGTTAGTGAATTTTGGTCTGCAATCTATATTTAAATGAAACTTTGAAGTATTTGATACAAGTCTGAAGATTTTCAGTTACTTCCAGTATCTTCCAAACATTACTCTCATATGATCTGTTAGTAATGTTGCATGGTGTTTATGACAAGCTCATCAACATTTCTCAAGTAATGAGATGAGACAACGTGATGCTTTACAGATGGGGAATTCATTCCAAAGAAGAAGAGCAATGCGTAATGGGGTGTCCGTGTGTGTCTGTGTGTGTGTGTGTGTGTGTGTGTGTGTGTGTGTGTGTGTGTGTGTGTGGCACAACATTTCTGAATGCTGTTAAACAAGCTGGACTGGGTGTATAATAGGGGAGTGTGTGTGTTTGTGAAAGAGCACGAGATGAAGAATGCAGTTTCTGTATGTCTAAATAAAGGCACACACCCTGACCTGAAGATTTTCACACAAACACACATACACATACACACACACCAGTGTGAACCCCACATGGGTCGTTCAGCAATACTCATTCATGGAGAGGAAAAAGAATGAAGGGAGTCTGCTTTCTTCAAGCCTTGTGAATTACAAGATTACTGAGGCATGTAGAAAAATGTTATAACTTTGAGGTTAGAGGTTCTCAGACTGCATAGCTACTGAACTACTGTGTTTATCCTGTTATTCTAATAAGCTCTTATATACAGATGATTAGGTGTATTGGTTAGGATGGAAAAAGGCTTCCTCAGCAGGATTACACCCACCTGTTCTATTGAATATTTTTGTACAGTAAATCATCTGATATTTGACTAATATCTAAAAATAATTTATAAAAAATTTTATATCACAGTGCTGCTGAATTCATGATTTGGTCAATTTTCTACAACAGCAGTGATAACAGTAGTGCCAGCTGTAAATCAAAACACAGGTTTATATTAATACACTAATTCTAGTATCTTTATCGCTATCGCTTCTATAGTAGCACCTCATTCACAAGGACTTGTATGGCCAATGCTGCACATAATATACAGATAAAAAAATGTGCTGCTGTTTAACAAATTAAAATGTATAAACGTTGCCATGGTGAAGCTTTCTGTAATGAGACGTATGTAACATTTTCAGAAGGAGTCTCCAGTTTCAGCACTTTGTAACATTCAGCATTAAAGCTGTAACTTCTAAGAAAGTCTTCTAAGTAAGGATGGAGGATGTTGCACTTTGTGATTTCTCAGTAACATGAAAAGTCTGTCTTATTAACTTAAAGAGAAAGCGAGGAAACGGCTGTTTAAAACTGGATTAACATCAGCGATAACAGGAACTTGTTTCGTGGATGTTCCGCATAACTATGATGTAACTACTGTATAAATGGATAAAAAGTACATGTCATTCTTGTACACATACTTTTCAGCTTGTCTATGTATAAGAATATTTTCATGTCTGTATCAGGTTTATAACTCCTGATTTAAGTCACTTTTACAAATCCACTGAATCTTATCATATATATCATTTTATAACTAAGGCCCGTGATCTTTAACTGGAATAGTGCCAAACAGTGCTAAGTTGAAAAGTGATGGCTCCAGCGCAAAACTAAAGAAGCAAACCCCAGACAACAAATTTGTTTTGGCTACATTTTGTTCGCTTGGAAATTAGTTTTCTTGCCAAACTATTCCAAGGCTTGCTCAAGGATCCATGAGTGGCTGTCTGGTAGTTCTGGTATATAGTTCAGAATCTTAACTGTTTGAATATTTCTTTAACTCACTCTTTCTTTCTCTATATTCCAGACTCATCTGGCAGCCATGGCGGCATTCCAGAGATGCGCTTAATCCTGGTCGGCAACATCGGCTGTGGGAAGACAGTGACAGCTGACACGCTGCTGAATGACAGCTCGAGCATCAGCACCCTCATGCCATCACGGCTGAGTGAGGTTCGGCGTGGAGTGTCAGAGGGACGGCACCTCAGAGTGGTCGAGACACCACGATGGTACTGGAAAGGCGAGCACATTGACGTCAGTGTGCAGAGAGAGACAGAGAGGGCTCTCAGCCTGGTGGCACCAGGGCCACACGCTTTCCTCATCCTGGTGCCCGTAGGACAGTTCACTGAGATGGAGGGCCGAATTCCCGCTGAGCTGGAGCGTGTTTTTGGCAGGGGCGCACTGGAACACTCCCTGGTACTGCTCACCTGTGGAGATTATCTGATAGGCCGAGACCATGACCACTACGTCAAGCTAGGTGAGCCTGGACTCAGCGCCATGGTGAATGAGTGCGGAGGACGCTGGCATGTGATCAATAACCGCAGACCAGAGGACAGACAGCAGGTCATATCATTGCTGGAGAAGGTGAGCTTTCTCAAACTTTTTCATAAACCTAACCCAAGTTATACCAAAGCACTGCTGAATGATAGGTTCTGAATGGTTAGAAGGTGTTGATTCAATTTCTATAACAGCAGCTCGGACAGTAGTTCCAACTGCAAAGTTCATTTTAATGCACTCACACTAATACATTATGGTTTCCATAGCAGCACATTACACAGGGATTTGCATGGCGTATGCTCCACATAACTATTACAACACATATATTAGCTGATATGCTGATATGAAGTTTTATGTTAAGAGGCATTTATTTAGCATTTTTGGAAGGAGTCTCCAGTGTCAATGACTTTTTTTGTCTTAAAAAAACAAAAAGAGAGGCAGGTGAGGGAATGAGTGTTTATAGCTGCTATAATGTAAATGATAACAGGAACTAACTCATTTCCCGGACATGAAATATAACTACAAAAGGATAAAACCTACGATGTGTCATTTTCTAAATTACTAATAATTTGTAATAGGTGCAAAATTGCTGTGGTATAAGATGAACAAAATGTTTTGGGGTGTGCTGTTCCAAGAACGTCCGGGTGGTAACAGTAACTCCACTGCACATCAGCCACATCACGCCCCCTGATTAATTTCTAACAGCATGTCCTGTTGTGTTTTATTCCTGACGTGACCACTTAATATGCAACGTTATTTCTTTTCAGAGCAAGTAGAGCTCATTTTTATTCTTGAATGTTCTACCTGAAGAACCAAACCCGGCTCCACTGTGCTAAAATGCAGAAACATTTTGTGGCTGTGCCTCTCAGTCCCAGTAATGGAATTTCATTTAGAGGAGTGGCCAAAGCTCACACTTTTTTTGGATTAAAACGGAATAGTTTTCAGAATAGCATTATGTTGTGTAAAATGTTGCTCATCAGATCACTGGTAATGAAGAAACCATAATGTGTAATCCGAGACTATTTAGAGTAGCCTCACTTTTATCATCTCATTACTTGCTAAACGAAGCTTGTGCATCTCCTCTACTCTATGAAAATGACTCATTAGAAGAATGACCAGGTCTTCCTTGTGTGTAATGACTGGAATGTATGGAACTCCCTCCGACAGGTGGAGCAGCTAACTGAGACCTCAGGCGGCTGTTACCTGCCGAGCGCCATGCAGAGAGAGGAGCATGAGCTCCAGAGGAGGTACAGCTTGCGGGAGGAGGAGTTGGTGCACCTAGATCACAGCACGCTGACCCAGACAGCATGGTACAAAGAGGAGACATGGGAGGAGTCGGGGAGGAGAGGGAAAATCAGAGTCAGGAGCATGGGGCCAGCGACAGGGAGGGTGGTATCACATCAGCTGGCCAATGGGCTTCATTCTCCGCCTGCAGAACTCAAGCAGAAGCATTCCAGTTTCAAACTGAGTAAAGGTGCCACACCTCACAGTTATTTTTATTCATAGATGTTTCATTTCATGGACCAGATACCAATTTTTTTTTGTAAATTAAGATTAATTGCAACCCAAATTTCATCCTCAAGCAACTCTAATCCCGACCTCCCTCTCCCCCCTAATACCACCAATACATAAAACACACATACCACACAATAATAGCTACCTATCCATACACATACAGAAGCTTAAGAGAGCCTACATATGATGATTATGTCCAGTATGTTTATGAATACATGATTTATTACATAAAGTATATATATTTTTTTACTCATACAGATTTTAAAATACATAATATCTGCAGTATGTTTTCCATTTAGTGGTGACATGAATGACATCTTAAAGTTATTCCACTGAGTCCTTCTATTTAGTAAATGTAGTTGCTTAATCTCTGTAGTTTTCTATAGTACTATTTACAATAAAGAGATAAAAAAAAAAAAAAGAAAAAAGAAACAAAATCCATACACAACATATTAGTCCAGATCTCAGAAAGGTCCAGAGGAAACTAATGAAAACAACTTGAATTTATCATTGCTTCTGTTATAGTATCATAGTACTGACATTGCTTTACATATGTTTCATACTTGACTATTTCGTCTCGCCACCAGAGGGCGCCATTCTCAGTCAGCTGTCAGAGACCGAACCACCAGTCAGAAACCAGAACAACCAGAACTTCATTAACACCAGTGAGTCACCCTGCCCCACCTACTTTTACTGTTAATGTTAACTGTGTTTTAAGTCAAGTTTTAGTCTTCTGGTGAATGTGTCTTAATATTTTGGTCATCTTTAGTATATCTTTAGTGTAATATTTTGGTCATCAACATGTAAAACACACAACATATAAAACACACAGCATGTGATGACTTAATCAAGTCAGCAATTTTTTTTCTATAAAAAACAACTGGTTTTTGAGAACCATTAAACTTAATAGCCAGTGATGACAACAAACTGTCAAATGACGTTTTAATGTAAGACACTCTAGTGTCATGGCAACCTATCAGCAATGTGTCATGACTGAAGGTTTATCTCTGTCTACAAAAGGGAGATTTTATGTGTAAGGAATAAAGCGTCCATGAAATGTTCGTTCCTTTTATCACTTATAATGCTATGTTAGTATGTTGTAGTTAATTCGATAAAATATATGCAGCTTGTCATGTTACAGAGAAACCAGAAAGCACAAAGCCTTTTGTCCTGAAGACTTTGGTATCTCAGAAAAAGTTACAGCTTTGACTGTTACTGGAGACTCCTTCCTGTTTTTGTTTTTTTTAATCTGTTTTAAATGTGGAGCATCAGTCACAAGTACAAGTCCCTGTGTAAGTTGTGACTATAGAAACGATAACGTATTAGAACGAGAGCATTAATATAAACCGTACAGCTAGAACTACAATTTGAGCTGCTATTATGGAAAATTAATCACTAACTTCCACCTGACCAATCAGAATGAAGCACTCGACAGCACTGTAGATTAATTTCCTATGGACACCTGAAAGTGTTACTGATTTTTTTCATCATATTTCTGTCAACAATCAGTTGAAACCTGATCTTGCAACTGTGCAGCTTTTTTGTCTTCTTGATGTTGTCATGTCATGTATACATCCACTACACAGTCACGTCTTTGTGTGTTTCATTTGCACGTTTCATTTTCACATTTGTCTATATTGTATGAAAGTCATCTCCTGTAATCCTTACCTAGGAAAAGCATTTGCCTGAAAGAACTTTTAAAATGTGTGTAACGCATGGAAATTTCTCTCATTCTCTTTTCTTAGTCCATTACCACATCAGCACCATTGGTGACACCAGCCCTACTCCACCTTCCATCCCATCACCCACAGCTACCATTACCTCCTACTCTCCCTCCTCTACGTCTTCTGCTACCTTCTCCTCATCTTCTTCTTCTGCGTTTGCACCTTCCTCTTCCACCAACTTCTCCTCTTCAGCTGCTTTTTCCACTTCCTCCTCCAATAACATCTCCTCTTCAACTGCTTTTGCTCCTTCCTCCTCCACTAACTTCTCCTCTTACTCATCCACTACCCTTCCCTCTTCCCCCACCAATGGCTCCTTTTACTCCTCATCCACTACCTTCCCCTCTTCCAGTGCTGTCTCCTCATCCTCTTCCCACACCAATGCATCCTTCTCTTCCTCCTTTACTACCTTCTCCTCTTCTCCCAGCACCGATGCCTCCTTCTTGTCCTCCTCCACTGCTGTCTCCTCTTCTTCTCCCTGCACCAATGCCTCCTTCTCACTCCCCTCCACTACTTTATCCTCTCGCCCCACCACTGCCTCAGCTTCTTCCTTCTCCAGTGGTTCCTCAGACGAACTGAGACTGGTCCTGCTGGGTCGGGCTGGGTCTGGGAAGAGTGCAGCTGGGAATGCCATTCTGGGCCGAGACGAGTTTAAGCTGCGTAGAGATGATGCCACTGGTGCCACCACACAGTCGTGTGTGAAAGGAACAGCTGTGATTGGACAGAAACGAGTCAGTACTATCTGCTTCATATTATGTTTACAACCTTACACCACATATTCCCATTTGCACCAACTTTCATAGTGTGAATGATTGGGTACCCAATGACTAGGTCAAGTTAGTAATGAGTATACATGTTGCTGTCTCAGGTGGCAGTGGTGGACACTCCAGACTGGTTCTGGCCCAGCTGTCCCCCAGAGAATCTGGCAACCCATCTGTCCTCCTGTATGGATCTGTGTGCCCCAGGCCCTCACGCCTTTCTACTGTGTGTTCCTGTAACCCTGCCTGGCCGCTCAAACTTGCATGACCTGGGATCTATAAGGAATTCCTTTGGCCCCGATGCTATCCTGAGGCATACCCTGGTCCTCATTACACACTCAGACATGCTGAAGGATGGAAACGTGGAGGAATACATCGCAGCCAAGCGGCCCGAGTTGTTAGAGTTGGTGGAGAAGTGTGGCGACCGCTACCATGTGTTGAAGCAAGGAAAGAATGGGGGGAACATAGAGGAGCTGCTGGAGAAGGTGGAGCAGCTGGTGAAGGAGAGTGGAGGAAGCCATTACGGCTACCAGGGAGAGGGGGAGTTTGGCAGAGAAAGGATGACGCAGTTTCGGAGAGGCAGAGGGGGAGAGGATGATGTGGACCGAGCCCTCTCAGCAACTCTACATTCTCTGAGAGAGGAAGAGGAGGTTGAGCAAGAAGAGAAAAATGCAAAACCAGTGGAATCCACAGCCTCATTGGCCACCTCTGTGCTTGGCTCTATCCTTCGATTTGTTGGGCAGAAGGTGGGCGATGGTGCCAAGAAGGTGCCTAAGCTGGTCGCTGGGGGAGCGGTGCTAGGAGGTGTACTTGGGCTGTATGTTGGAGGACCTGTAGGGGGTGCTTTTGGGGCTACAGCAGGATCTGTAGCTGCAGAGTACGGAAGAAGAAAATATAGCAAACCCAAAACAGACTGATGGATAGTAATGGACAAATTACTGCCGCAATAATGCTCATAGTCTCTGCAGTCAATAATTCAATGCTAAAGCTGTTTTTAATTAATATGAGTTAGCTCTAAAACAGTTACGTCCTGCAAAATTTTAACAGCTTGTTATAAACTGAACTTCTGCACAGGTTTGTACTATACACAGACTACGGTGATTTCAGTGGTTTGTTCGATTGTATCTTTCACTGACACAGTAGAAGCACCTGATGGACTTTATGCAATAAGGATTTAACATGGTGAAAAAGAAAGCACAAGGAGGTTAAGAAACACTAGAAACATGTAATTCTGAAACTCAGTACTTAGTCGTACCATGTCAGAAAGGATATTTCTTACCAAAGTTCTGCTATTAGTCTGTTGAAGACTTTTTAATCTTAGCTGAACAGTTCAGGATTCACCACTAATGTATTATCTAATATATCATTAAACTAATTGTATTATTATATAACACGTATGCCTTGTGTAAATGCAGTGGTCTGCTATCTTATAATTTTGGTCTTTAAATTACTTTTTAGGTGTGACTTTTTTTTGGCTGGAATGGTGTAAAGTGTCTTTTGTATCAGAAACTCTGATTATGGTTTCGGTGTTGAGGGTGGCAAGACTACCAGAAACCACTTCACTACAAATGGACTTCCAGCAAACTTCTTGGCTTCATGAAATTAAATTTCTAAATGAGAAACGAGAGATATTCTTCCTTGTTTTTTGCTGCGAGATACGGAAAATTCATCTAAATTTACTGACACCGATCTTACTTTTGTTTTATTTCAAAACAAGAAGAGTTCCTCAATTTTTGAGCTGAGTTGCAGTTTTATCTTGATTCAGACTCTCAATTAATTGTGTAATCTTGTGCAGGAGTAGATTACATTACAGTATTTGGTAAGTTGAGATGCAGTCGTGAATGCAATAGTAATTTCTAAAATGCATCTCTTTTATTATTAGTTTAATATTCAGAATAGTAACTATCAGTGAATTTCTTTTCACATTATGTACTCTCTTTCGATGCTTCTCTGTACAATTAAGACCCAGTAAAGAGGGCGTGGCCTCTGGGCTTGTCAGTCCCAGTGAAGGCAGCGTGGCCTCTGTACCTATTGTTCTTAGTGAAGAAGGTATGGTCTCTGTGCCTGTCAGTCCCAGCATAAGAGGTGTGGCCTCTGTCTCTCAGTCCCACTGAAGGAGGTGTGGTCTCTGTACCTGCCAGTTCTAGTGATGGAAGTATTCCCACTAGGCATCAAAACTGACTACAGATTACTAGCGCTACTAGGTTTGCCTGGTCTGAATTATGAAGACATTGTCTCTGGTCCATTTTAGGCTGGTCCTTGTCTGTCTTGATCTGGCCCCTAAATGTACATCATTTTTTGTTCCAGATTAATTTTGTTGTCAAACTACAGCTATCATGTCTATTCTCCATCCTCAAAATACTGTATGTGTAGGTATTAAAAAACTTGGGTGACACTTTCTATGAAGCTCATATTCATAGAATGGTATACCATATCAATAAGAGAAAAATTCTCATATGAGGGGGGAAAAAAATGAGCAAAAAATAAAAAATAAAAATACTAACAGACAAGTCTCATTTTATTTCAAAACAAAATCTGGGTTCCTCAAATTTTGAGCTGAGCTGCAATTTTTTTCTCGATGCATTTTTTTCTTGTGCATGAGTAGGCTACTTTACAGTATTTGGTAGGTTTTATTATTTAGAATAGTAACTTCATAAAATTAATTTCTTTTGACATACTCTCTCTTGATGCTTCTCTGTGCCTTTCAATCCAAGTGAAGGTGTGTCCTCTATGCATATCAGTCCCAGTGAAGGAGGTGTGTCCTCTATGCCTGTCCGTCCCTGTGAAGGAGGTGTGTCCTCTATGCATATCAGTTCCAGGGAAGGAGGTGTGTCCTCTATGCGTGTCCGTCCCTGTGAAGGAGGTGTGTCCTCTATGTATATCAGTTCCAGTGAAGGAGGTGTGTCCTCTATACATATCAGTCCCAGTGAAGGAGGTGTGTCCTCTATGCCTGTCCATCCCTGTGAAGGAGGTGTGTCCTCTATGCATATCAGTTCCAGGGAAGGAGGTGTGTCCTCTATGCGTGTCCGTCCCTGTGAAGGAGGTGTGTCTGCTATGCCTATCTGCCACAGTGAAGGAGGTGTATCCTCTATGCATATCAGTCCCAGTGAAGCAGGTGTGTCCTCTTTGCTATCTTTCTCAGTGAAGGAGCTGTGTCCTCTATGCATATCAGTCCCAGTGAAGGAGGTGTGTCCTCTTTGCTATCTTTCTCAGTGAAGGAGGTGTGTCCTCTATGCCTATCTGCCTCAGCAAAGGAGGTGTGTCATCTATGCCTATCTGCCTCAGTGAAGGAGGTGTGGCCTCTATGCCTGTCAGTCCCTATGAAGGAGGTGTGTCCTCTATGCATATCTGCCTCAGTGAAGGAGGTGTGGCCTCTATGCCTGTCAATCCCAGTGAATGAGGTGTGGCCTCTGTACCTATCTGCCACAGTGAAGGAGGTATGGCCTCTGTACCTATCTGCCTCAGTGAAGGAGGTGTGTCATCTATGCCCATCTGCCTCAGCGAAGGAGGTGTATCCTCTATGCCTATCAGTCCCAGCGAAGGAGGTGTGTCCTCTATGCCTGTCAATCCCAGTGAAGGAGGTGTGGCCTCTGTACTTATCTGCCTCAGCAAAGGAGGTGTGTCCTCTATGCCTGTCAATCCCAGTGAATGAGGTGTGGCCTCTGTACCTATCTGCCTCAGTGAAGGAGGTGTATCCTCTATGCCTATCTGCCACAGTGAAGGAGGTATGGCCTCTGTACCTATCTGCCTCAGTGAAGGAGGTGTGTCATCTATGCCCATCTGCCTCAGCGAAGGAGGTGTATCCTCTATGCCTATCAGTCCCAGCGAAGGAGGTGTGTCCTCTATGCCTGTCAATCCCAGTGAAGGAGGTGTGGCCTCTGTACTTATCTGCCTCAGCAAAGGAGGTGTGTCCTCTATGCCTGTCAATCCCAATGAATGAGGTGTGGCCTCTGTACCTATCTGCCTCAGTGAAGGAGGTGTATCCTCTATGCCTATCTGCCTCAGTGAAGGAGGTGTATCCTCTATGCCTATCTGCCTCAGTGAAGGAGGTGTATACATTTACAGCATTTGGCAGACGCCCTCATCCAGAGCGACTTACAAGTGATTTGAAGTCTACCAAATTACATTCTGATATTGGCTCACTAGGTCACAAACTAGGAATACCATCAGTCCAAAAACTCTGTTGGGGAGGTAACAGACAAGCTCAGACAATACTTTTTTTTTGGTTTTGTAAGTGCTAACTTAAGTACTTTAGGAAGAGGTAAGTCTTCAGACATAGTTTGAAGACTGCCAGTGACTCAGCTGTTCGGACATCTAAGGGAAGTTCATTCCACCACCTTGGTGCCAGAACAGAGTCTCAATGCATGAGTGTATCATGCACAAGTGTATCTTCTGTGCCTATCTGCCACGGTGAAGGAGGTGTGTCCTCTATGCCGATCTGCCTCAGTGAAGGTGGTGTGTCCTCTATGCCTGTCAGTCCTAGTGAATGAGGTGTGTCTCTGTCTCTGCTAGAGACATTCAAGAATATCTTATTAAGCCTGCCTGGTTGAAGACACTGTCTTGATTGGGCTCCTAAATGTACATCCTTTTTGATCCTACAACAACTTTGTCTCTTCTCCATCCTCCAATTATGTATTAAAAACACAGGTCACACTTTCTATGAAGCTCATTCATAAATCATTATAACTATTATTATAATTCAGTGCAAGTTGGTAATGCATTTTTATAAACTCTAATAATGCCTCAAAGCTCTAATAATGTTCTATAAGTAAATGCTTGATAACTATCCTTTAAAGTGCCATGCGTTGTACTGCACAAACCTTTTGACTAACAATCACCTGTGAATAATTATAAACCAGTTAGTTATAACATGGGCTCCTATCAACATCAAACAAAGCAGCTAGTTCATATCTTTGTGCTTACTATTTTAAGAAAGAATTTGGGGAGAGATTGGAAATTGTGCCCTATGTTCACTTGAAACTCTTGAAATTGTGCCCTATGATCACTTGAAACTCTGAACCTTACTTTTGTTGTTTTTTTTTCCTGAGTAAGTCTAAACTACTTGCACACCACTGAATCCTGTTGTATTTGAGATGCATTATGATTCTCTCTACTTTATTAAAATTATTATGAAAAATAAACACTAAAGGCAAAAGTTAGTATTTAAATCCATCTAATTATTAATAAGCCCATAATATTATACTGCCACAGACAGAAAGACTATCAGCAGTAGCGCTACAGTGTGTTAGTTGACAGTGGAAAACTGTGTTGCTTGCTTAAGCAAATACTATATGATGCTAAGGAGACATCATCTTAATCTACATAATTTTATCATAAACTTCAATAATTCATATTTGTGTATATTTATTTGCCCACAAGATGGTTTTCTTGGTACTGATATTTAGCTTGATTTTCTACTTGAGATCTATGTTAAAATATACCATCGATTTTCAGTCAAGGCCAAGGGAATTTATGAGATGACAGCATTGTGGGTAATGTAGGAAACTGTTAACCAAAAATGGACCAACATGATGATACATAATGGTTAACATAATGGTCCCCCTCTCTTCCTGTCTCTGTCGAGCTACACATGCTTCTCCTGAGATACCAGTGATCCTGACCCCTTCCCCTCTCCAGACCTGACTGATCCATCCTGAACCCTAACCCTAACCCTTCTGGTTGGAGTTCTCATCAATTGGAAATCACTTGCTGCTGCTGAGGATGTCCCCACATGGACAACCTAAAGATCATTGAGAATACTGAGGATGGTACCACTTAAAAACCATGAAGATGGCTTTGTACCACATATGAACAGTTATGCAATGATGGCTTAGGACTACAATTGCTATGGTAGCTTTAGGACAGCAATAGCCACAAACAATTTTGCACTCAAGTCTCCAGAGATTAGAGATTCCTGCCTTTACAATGTATTGCATTTTTGTACTTAAACAGCTCTAAGTCATATCAGATTCAGTGGTCGATTTTGCTTTAAATATATCTTCAGATACACTGAATATAGGACTGCTGAACATGTACCATATGCATTTTATATCATTTATGTTGTTTGGGATGCAACGTATTAAACACAAACAGCTGACCTTTTGACCCTGTTTTCCAGCTCTGTTTGACTGTGTTTTTCCAATGTAGCGCTATGTTTGTGTGTGTGTGTGTGTGTGTGTGTGTGTGGCTCTTTGTGGCATGTGACCCTGGCCAGAGGAAGTGCTCCGTGTCATCAGGGATGTCGTAACTGCGGTAACCACAGCAGGAATGATGAAATGTAGCAGGTGGCCCAGCACTGTGCCAGCAACGAGGGTGTGGTGCCCATAATGCTTTGCTCCAGGGCACAGAGGGCACCAGCAGGGAGGTTTATCTCTGCGGTACAGACCACTCTGCCGCCCCCACTACAGCCCCCCTAGGGCTTCTCATATCAGAGTCTAGAGATGGAGGGTTACACGCTGTCCATGATGCTTACCTAACAACTGAGCTAAAATGATAACATCCCATCTAAAATGATACTCAGGATGAGAAACAGAGGCTGTGGCTCTCTTGCGGCCTATGTTACACACTTATGCAAGCTTCCTTTCCTTGTGGGATGTGGTGTGTGTTGTCAGAGAAACCGCTTGGTGGTGATTTTCATTTTTAATTTTTTTTTCCGTAAGCTCCTTCCCATGATCTGTGTCAGGAAGTGGGCTGGCTGCTGATGAGACAGCACCAACTGAACACCGCTTCCTGGACACCTGATAGAGGAGAAGAAAGGGCAGTAAGGAACACTAGTACAGTCACCAGTATAGTTGTGTAACTTTTGCTGACCTCCCAGGGTACCTGACCACAACCGTGACTCCTAGCAGCCATGTGAAAAAACCACAGCCTCAAAAACTGTTTTTTTTTTTCCCAGTCGTGTCCGATTCTCACAGCACTGTCATGGATAAACTATGTCCGGTTCCAGGACGCCGTCTAGTGATTTCCTCCTACTCATCTTTCACTCTCAGGTTGCTAATTTCCCTGTTGTTTTTTTAAGTTTGGCAGTTTACAGCAATAAATCTTTCAACTAGTCACTCAACGCCCGTATCTCATCTGCCAAACACAATAGCATGCATGCTGCTTGCTTTGAGAAAGATGAATTAGGGGTGTGACAATATACTTGTATGATTTTATACTACACCATTAACCATATTAGGGGTTGCATGACTATCCATCCATCCACCCATTTTCTACACCGCTTATCCCACACAGGGTCACAGGGAGCCTGGAGCCTATCCCAGGGAACTCGGGGGAAAGACAGGCACCCTGGACAGGGGGCCAGCTACCACAGGGCATAATCACACACGCACACACAACAGACAATTTGAAAATGCCAATCAGCCTACAATGCATGTCTTTTGACTGGGAAAGGAAACCAGAGTACCTGGAGAGAAGAATGGGGAAAACATGCAAAATTGGCACACACAGGACAAAGATGGGACTCAAACCCCCAACCACCAAGGTGCAAGGCAACAGCACTAACCACTGAGCCACCATGCCCCCTGGTTGCATGACTACTTATTTAAAAATAGTCATCTTTTCCATTTCAGGACATCACTACTTTTTGGCTGTTTTATTTGAGCAGCTAGCTAAATGAATGAATGAATGAATGAATAAATAAATAACACACATCTCAATTAATAACACAGAAGCTCCTTATAGCTTACTGATGGATGGCAGGTTTTTCTGCCATCTTCAACTCCTGCTTCAGTACAGTCTGAAAATGCATCTGGTTCATCACCTCTTTGAGCTGCTTTGCATCGCTGATCTGATTCTAAACTAGCTGAGTGGGAGTGGATAGTGATGTGCAACCCACGGCTCCGAAAGCACTCTTCCGTACAACGCTGTACACGACTACCTTACTCTGCCACAGTGCAAGGATTTTATTCAAAATTTAATTAGCTCTTCAGGTCAATAAAAATAACTGCTGGAGGAATTTGTTTGGGAGCTGGAGTGTGATTACGATGTGAAGTGTTAGCAAAGTGTTAACATTTATTTAAAAAAAAAAAAAGACAGACATCTTCAAAGTAGTCTTGTGCACGTGACTGTAGAACTGGCTTCATCTAGCCTGAAACAATTTAGCCTGCTTCCTTTACCATCTGCCTCACTGTTTTTTCCACCTCTAATAAATATATTATTGTTAAACTTTAACACCCTAAACTCCCAAGACCCATCACTAATAAAGATATGAGCTAGGCTTCCACAATCATGGATTACAAGTGCTACAAAGAAAAATCTTACAATCTTAAAGAGTCAATCTTACCAGAGGTCAGAAAGCAACAAAATTGCTCCCATTCTCTTAGTTGTGACACAAAAATAACTATAACTAAAATAACTCACCTCAGAATTTTAAATAATAGTAGCAAAAAAGTTAAAAGACTATGAAATAATGAAAATATCAAGAAATGAAGGTCGATTGTTATCCACTTAAGAGATATTTTGAAGATTAAAAACTTACCATGTACATAGATCTAGACAGGCAGCCATCTTGGATGGCCTATGACCTTTGGCCTAAAATAAGAATGCCTAAACAATAACCCCGAAGTTAAAGGTAGTAACCTAAATTCCTCCATAAACCTAAAATATGTATAAAGAAATTTGCATACTCTAAAAATAGTACAAATATAGCAAAGAAAAAAATGGAATAATCCATGGGTTGTGTTAACTGTGCAAGGTTGGGTTACGATTTTTTATTTTTTATTTATTTATTTTTTTAACCCAACCTGCGGGTAAAAATGATTACATTTCGGGGCTGTAGACTCCAGTACTAGTTGATAATGATAACGTTACAGAGTTGAGATAAAGATAATGTTACAGAGAAAACACAAGGTAATTTTTAACTAGCTAAAAGTAACATTAATACTTAGGTAGCAGCCAAAAAAAAAAATTAGGTAACTTAATGTTAACTCTAAATATACTGTAATTGTGTCTGAATTTAATCTAGATTGTCATACAAAACTAATTTGTCGTATTTATTACAAGAAGATAGCTTCGGCCATATTTTCTGCTCAGATAATCTTAGCTAGCATTTTTTGTCAGCAGGCTAACGTCATGCTATCAAGCCAAACTACACATAAACATGCCTAAACCATGTTTAGACAATGCAGAAATATAATTTCAACTAAGTTATTAATGAAGTTAAATGTGGCCAAAAACTTTCTTGCTGTTGCAGTTGATTTCTTTTACTTGTTCTGGTTGCAGTGGAAATTTCCAGAAAATGAATCTTGACGTAATGCACCTGTTCACTTTCAGCTCTGCATCCCCAACCTAACCGAGTCTTAAAATTACTCATCATTTTTATTCCATGGAACTCTCATCTTATATCATCAGCTATTAGCATTATTTTATGGTAGATATTAGCTAGTTTAGCCCTTCAGAACAAAGTCCAATTAAGCAAGAAGCTAACTTCAAATATAGAGCATGTTACTTTGGTCCTCACACTCCTGAAATGTGATGCAAAAATTTCAAAACTGTCATAAATATGTTGCAAGATTTACTAAGGGAAATAGAAAGGATTCATTATTCACAGGAAATAGTACTTCTGCATTGTTATGATCTGACTAAAGCCTAAAAGCAATCCTTTTAACAAGACAGTTGTTAAAAAAACTATTTCAACACCTTTTCTAACCGAATAATTCCTTTTTGCTGTTGGTGCATTGTAATTCCTTCTTTACAAATTTGAACTTGTAAGCAAATACCATGAAATACCAGAAAAAGAACCAATCATCATACCAGGAATTTCCCACATGTCTTGTGTTCCTGGAGTTTCTTGCCTCTCTTTTTAAGAATAATGGATTTCCAATTGGTGCTATAAAGATTCCTCACTCCAGATGCTAATTTTTTTAGTGAATGATAGCTTGTGGGTGCTAACTAGTCTTCTTAGGTATTTCTGAGATACTGAATGCTGGGAAATTCCCTTGCATTTAAACATAGTGTATGAATCACACTTATGACATGATAAACTCACTTGTAACTTATGCCAGGAGAGTGGAATTTTTAAGGGTGGTTTCACACTTGGGGTTTTATTTTTACAGAAAAAGTGTTGGGGGTAGCCATAACAATGCCAGTCCTAGGTAGTATCAGTATCAGTTAACTACCTAGCCTAGCTTTCTATGTTTATTAGCTTTATTATTATCAGCACTAAATATTGGTTTTAAATCTGGTGATGAGGAGGTTGGGTTAGGGTTAGGTAGGCATTTTGGAAATGGCTCAATTTCAACCAAGACTTTGACTTCTGGTCAAAAGTGACTGAAGGTTTTGGTGCCTCGGAAGTGGTAAATGCACTAAATCTTCACCCCTTTGCTATCTAAGCTTGATGTAGACCTTCCAAAGATTTTTACAAGCCTGATTAGAAATCTATATAATTTCACCAATTAAAAAAAAAAAAAGTTCTTCAGATTCTTCACATAATTTCTATTTGTTCATGCTGTCTGTGAAACACGATAGTAGAAAGGTCTCGAAATACAGAGCATGTTTATTTTTCCTTAAAGGGAACCCATATAGAGAACTTCAAAGTGCCACAATATTACAACGACAGTGTGTGTGAGTCAAACATGATTACCTCTCAGATGCTAATAATTAATCTGCACACAATAAAACAATTAAAATATTAAAATGTCTCAATTTAAACACTGTTATGGAGGGAAGTAACCAACATCTAAATTCATACATAATAATAATAATAATAGTAATAATAATAATAGAACAATTCCGCAAAAAAAAAAAAAAAAAAAAAAAAAAAAAAAAAAAAACCACACACACATACACATATGGCACTATATATATTTTGACCAGTTGTTCCTCTTTTTGTCAGTTTGTTCTCCAGTGTTTGAAAATGATGTCACAGGTGATGTCACCGGTGGTACCCGCCTGCCATAACAGTCTGTATCTGTTCCTTCATTTTTTCCACCATCCCTTCACTAACACTCGTCTTAAGAATCCCTGAATTCTGTGAGCCTAAAGTCTCCTCACTATCCGTGTCGCCATAGCAACTGGAGCCAGGTGACATGGTCAAAGCGATGACTGAATCAGTGGAGTCTCTGTTACGGTGGGAAGTGACTAACGCCAGGCGAACTGCAGGATGTGGCGGTGTGATCTGAGACGGCAAGGTGCTGTCTGAGGAACATGCTGGGTGCAGGACATGACTGCAGTCTCTGTCGCCATTGCCCATCGTTTCGTTTGCGCCTTTCATCTTGCTCTTGTCCTCCTCAGTGCTGTCCGTTAGGCTGCATGCGGTGCTGTCGTTGGCCTGGTCATTCAACAGCTTCACCAGAAAGTTGATGTACTTCATAGCAAGCCGCAGGATCTCATTCTTGCTCAGCTTCTTGTCTGGTGGGTGTGTGGGGATCAGCTTTCGGAGCTCTGAGAAAGCACCATTCACATTCTGCTGACGCCAGCGTTCACGGCTGTTCGTGAAAACACGCCTGGCCAGCTTCTGAGGAGGACCTGATAGAGAACCACAAACACATGTCACATAACAGCAGTGAACAGCTATGGTATACATGGTATACATAATCCACAGAAACATGACATACAGTGTAGTTGTGTGATGATCAAACCATAATCAAAACATGATCAAAACCATGACACACATGCAGCCAGGAACTGCCAGTCTAAACGAGCTATCGTTCAAAGATAAAAAAGACATGAATAGACAGAAGGTTTCATTTTTTGACATCAATAATAGTTTGCCCCACATCATTCTTATTGTGCCATCAATTTGAGCTTGTGATTTCATGCATTGCTCAACTCTAATAGTTCCAATAACTCTAATATTAGATATTAGATTTTAGCCTTCCATTTAATATCTTAACCTGCTGTCAGTGCATACAGACTACGTACTTCAGCCAACAGTGGTAAGCAGAGTGATTGTGAAACTGTACAAGTGGAGGGAAGTACCATTCCACTGATTTTCCACTGAAACAGTGTTGGTGCTGAAGCCAGTGCTGATTCAGTGAAACAGTAAACCTTTTTAAGAACTGAGCTATGTTTCTACGAGTTTAAGCTCTGAACCCTTACGTAATTACATGTGTCAGTAATGGACAGAGCAAAAACAAAAATGTGATGGATGATTGATTGTACAAGCTGACTTTCAGACTTTGAGACTCATCAAAGTTAACACTTCCTTCTTCAGACCACTGATTCAAAAGTGTTTATCAACTATCTTTCAAACTCACATATTGTCATTTTAATAGCGGTTATAAAAAAAACACTTAAGTTGCTCAAGTGTCAATTTCATGGTGACAAAATAACACCACTTCTAAGTGTGTGATGTGCCACAGAACTGAAAGATGCCGGTTCCAAATGAGGCAGCATTCTGGTGGTGGAACCGAATCAAATTTTATACCTAAGAATCAGCTTGGACCAAGACTAAAACCACCACCCTGACACTGTGCATTAAATATTCATTTAATATCATGGCAAAATTTTGTATGAATTCTAATGAGCGTAAGGTATTTCTTTGGACTTTCATTCTTTCCATTGGATATCTTATTTCTATTTTCACCAAGTCCAACTGTCACTTTAATCTCATCCATTAACGACAACATGAACATTAAAGTTGATTAGAGCCGGGGTTCTCAAACTTTTTTACAATCAAGGAAAAAAACATTTACGGACCCTGTCATTACAGATGTATTTTACAATCTGGTTCAAAAATTACACACATTATTTAAAGATGTACAATACTTTTTGACTATTTATTGGAGCCAGAGAGTTAAAAATGGGTTCTGTGGAAGGTTAATTAAAAACATATCTGAACTTTCCACCCATAGAACTGATTCAGATTCTCCTTAGAGAGCAGTTGTAAATGGAACTGTAATGTAAGTAATGCAGTTATTTATAACCATAATAGTGGTGTTTCTCAACACTGTAACAAAATTTGAAAAAAATCATAGTTGACCCCTTGGTTATGCTTCACGGACCCCTGGTGTTCCCCAGACCCTAGAGAGGCCAGTGCAATGTTTTAACTTACAGTCAGTGAGATCCAACTCAAAGTGGGATGATGGTCTTCTCTTAACACGGTTGTTGCTGAAGAAACCATAACTACTGGAGGGACTAAGAAAAGAGCTGCAAGACAGAAAGACAAGACAGATTAAATTAACAAAACAAAAAAGGCACATTTTATTTGAAACCCAACCATATTTTAAAGATTGTCATTAATGTGGACATTTGTAATCTTCTAATCTGCTCCCAAGAAACAAAAAACAGGCTGATTACATAGGTTCAACCACCATTTCATGGAGGGGAAAGAAATCCATAAAAAGCAATTATCTGGGGTTGGATGAGTTCCTGTGTGAGTTCCTGTGTTTTGATTGAGATGATGTGACCAGTCAGGACCTGACTTCATTACACCTGTACAGTGAATGATTGAGAGTCGATGTAGATCTTTACCCGTTCCAGACAAAGGACCATGCACCAGTTTGCGAAATTCAGGCTGCTTGTTAAATTTAAACCTTTTCTACATATCTGTTTTCCTTGAAGTGTTTTGAGGAACTTGGCCTTATTATGACTAGTAACTGAGACTATAGAGATCATATATTCATAAGTTTGCCCAAACATGCAAATGTCCAAGAGTTAAAAATCTTCAGATGCTTCAGACGCACTTTATGTAGCACTTGTTCGTGTGTATATATATATATATATATATATATATACACATATAACTTTTTGAAGTATGCTTAATTTTTACTACATCTACATATAGTTGTCATTTCTGAAGGCTGGGAAACCTATCAGATGTCACTGACAGAAGAAAAATTGGGGTTTTCTGCCTATTATTTTTTTTATATCATGTTGTGTAAGGAGAAAATATTGCTAGCTAAGTGTGATTTCTTCACATAGTAAATGTCATGCTTTGATCAAGTTGTTGCATAGCTTTTGTGATGCTTATCTGCTCACCACGGTTGTAAAGGGTGCTTATTTGAGTCATCATTAGCCTTCCTGTCAGCTCCTCTCATCTCTCTCATCAACAAGGTGTTTCTGCTCAATGGACGTTTTTTGTTTTGTGCACCATTCTGTGGAAACTCTAGAGCCTGTTGTGTGTAAAATCCCAGGAGATCAGCAGTTTCTGAAATACTCAAACCAGCCCGTCTGGCACCAAGAAGTCACTGAAATCATATTTTTTCCCATTCTGATGTTTACTGAAGCTCTTTAACTGTATTTGCATGATTTTATACATTGCGCTAATGCCACATGAATGTGCAGGTCTACAGGTATTCCTTATAAAGTGGATGGTGAGTGTAAGTGTGGTACTTTTTTTTTGTTTTGTGTGTGTGTGTGTGTGTGTATATATATATATATACACACACACATATACATGTATGTATATATGGTTGGACTCGATGGTCTTTCAATCAGCTTGCACACTGCTCTTGCACAATATAGAAATTGTATAATAAAATTTCAGTATTTACCTAACAGCAGTACAAAGAAGTTGATAGCATGGCACTGCAAGGGAACAAAAGAAGACAGACAAATGCTTGTGCAATAAGTCATGGGTTGCTGTTGTAGTAATCGTTCGCTGTTTTTTTTCCCCTAATTTCCCGAAAACACTTTTAGCACGAAGATAAGGGAACATCATTCTGAATGCTGAAAAGCCAATTTGGCACCTCTATAAACAGCTAATGCTGGATCAACACCAGTCTAATCTGTTCCCGCCATGTTTATCGGGTGATGTCAATAAATGAGGCTTCGTCAATAACATTTGAAGTCAATTTGAACTGAACTTGATTGTAACAGGCAAGCAGACTGCCTTGGTTTTGTCACACAGCATCAGTACAAGAGTAAATTTTGGTGAGCGGCAGTCCTCTATTTAATTTCATAGGTGCTAAATGGTTAAAGAAATGCTTCCAGATACCCTAAATGCACTATAACAGATGAAAAGTAGGCGTAGGTTAGGACTAAGCAAATTAAATAATGCTAGTTCATAGTCGATGTTCATTTTAGTCCTTAGCATTGATTCAGTCCACAATAGCAATATTCTTCTTTTAGGGTCTTCATGGGTATTTGATCATGTGACACTGCATTGCTTAAATGGTTATATGCTTACATCCTCTACTATTGGCATGACAATCTGATATAATAATGCTATACATACATGAAACACCTGGGAAAAAGCTACAAGCTAATATCATGCCCTCAGCTGTTTTAGCTAAAGACTTACTAGCAATAAACATTTTCTCACCTGCTCATAAGACGAATTTTAAAGCCTTTGTGTATCCATGATTGTGTCTAATATGTGCACTCATAATTTTTAGTATACACATGTTAGTCTCAACATAAGCCTATTTTTGTAATATGTGATTGATAACGTATGACTGCTAATAACTCATACATACAGTTGTTTATTGCACATTTCTTCCTATTATTTACAGTATTCTATTATTTCTATGAAATACAGATTCTCTATTTTTATAACAATGTACTATGCAAACCTAATTTCATTGTAATCACATGATAAAATGCACAAAATGCACTATTCTATTCTATTCTATTCTACAATTTGGCTATTTACTATGTACCTGTACAAAATGCCTCCAGATTTATTAGGCTGTTTATGCCTGTTTCTTAGCATAATTATTCTGTGTGTGAAAAATCTTGTGTGAAATCTTATGTGCAAACACTCATGTTCAAGCGCTCCTCCTTCTCTTACAAATAAGTGGAAGGATCTTGTAAAAAGTGGAAAGTGGAAAGTCGGTGCAAAAAAAAAAAAGAATGGAGAAATGGAAAGTGTGACTGATTACAGTTTACGGAATTTTGCGTTGGCCAGTTTTGCTCGTGATTTTGCTTGCCTCCCAAAACCAAGTGAAAACTGAATGTTAATTAATCCACAGAAGTTGTGCTTTGTGCTGTGACCCATGATGTATGTACATTTGGCCCATAGTGTTTAATTGGAATATTATAATGACTTCTTTGATGACAGATTATAACATAAGTGTAAGCTAAGTGCAAGAAAAGTAAATACTGAGGTTATAACACACATTACAGCCTTTATATTAAAATAAAGATTCAAGAACTAAGATAACTGATATGCTGTAACTCTCTTTACTGTTTTTCTTCTGCATTCAGGAGTCATGCAATTCCAAAACACTCACCAAACATAGAAAAAGGCATGCACAATCACTGTTCTGTGACACATAATTATTAATGGTGTACTACACACCTCTAATTACTTTTAACAAACCATAGATTATAACATCAGGAACCATAGATTTTAGATTGAGCATCGTGTGATTATTAGGTCTGCACAGTACAAACCATGACAGCTTTATGCTTCCTTTACTAAAGAAGCCAAATATCAGTCTTGGCTGACTGACTACATTTGGGTCATGTGATATTATGACATATAAAATAAGACATAATCTGAAAGTATAGCACTATGAGCTCTTACCTGTTGAGTAAAGGGTGTCCAGGCAGGTATTGGTGAGGCAGTAGAGCTCTAGGTGGAGGCACACTGGCTGTCGGACCTCCAGAGAGGGCAGCTAGCTGTGCCAGTCGGAGTTCCCCAGGTCCGTGTGGCACTGTAGGTATGGGGTGGAGGGCGGTGAGCTGAGCAGCAGGTATCGGGATCGGGGGCAGAGGGGGTTTACTGTGAGCCAGACTGATCACGGGGATGTTAGGGGGCAGTGGAGCAGGGGATGAAGAAGGAGGAGAGGAGAGGACGATGGTGGAAGTGGAATTGGACATGGATGTGGAAGTGGAAACGGAAGGGAGGCTTGTGTTTGGGGGTGAGGTAGCAGGTTTAGCTGCTGTCACTTTCTCCTCTACATTGACCGCCTCAGTAAGTTGCAATGTAGCAGGACTGCTGGGGTTTGTACTCGCGCCACTCTCTGTGCCATTAGCCTCGTTAGCTGTAGGGCTGCTGGTGCACGGAGAGTGAGTGTGTGGAGGAGTTAAGGGGTCAGTTATTGACAGAGCAGGGGAGGGGGATACAGTGGGCTCCAACTTCTCCATCATGGTCTTCTTCTCTCTGTCTCTCTCTAGCTACAGAGCTCTAATTCTCGGCTTCAGGTGTGTTCATTGCCATCACACACTCTAAAGTGTTAAACGTCTTTTTGTCTTGGCTTGTGTGGATCAGTGCATGTTGATGACATCTTTCAGAAGCTTTGCTTATTCTTCCCTGTGAATACTCAATCAGATGCCTCAGTCAGGGAATCTGCGATGTTTAGTCTGCTGATCCCTTGTTGTCAGTCTCACCAGGGTGCATTTAGTTTTATTTTCAGTTCAAACGCCACTCAGAGGGTCTAAACAAATGCAAAAGAAGTTGCAGAAATGTGAGACCGTAGTTCTTAAATTGGCGTCCATGGCCTGCAGGAGTGAAGACATGCGTCTGTGGTTTTATTATTGTAGATCATTATCTACTACTATAGTTATTTTTATATTTATATTACAGTTGAATAGGGTAATTTTTTAAAAAACACTATCACAATCAATCTTAGCCACTGGATTGCTGATATTCTCATAAATATTTTTATGCAAATACAGCTTTGTTTAATTTAATATACATACATTTGCATACTTTTATTAAACTGAAAATCTATCACAAGTCCAGCAATTATCAACATTTTGATCAACTCCTCTATAATAAGCTATAAATATGTATATAGGAATACAAAATATCACAAATTCAGACCATGAAATAAATAAATTGTTAAAATTCAGACAATTCCTTGGTCGAAAGTAGACAAAACCAGTGAAATAAACTTATTATTGTTCAATTTTGGGATTTTTATTACTACAGTTGAAGTAGATGCAATTTATCCAAAATTGTCATTTCTAACTATTAGTGTCTTGACTGCTTGAGTATACATATGAATCTGCATATATGTAAACATGAATCTGTGTAAATTGCAATTGTAATAAAACAGCAGAAGTGCCGTTAATTTGATACAAATATTTCATATCTATATTTCACAGTGTAATTTTTGGGTTAGGGTTCTATATGGGGAAAGATCAGGATCTAAAGCCATCAATAAATAAATAAACATCACAGTACACATTTGTCTAATTTTTAATTAATTTGTTATCTATTATATTCACTATATATATTTTTACACTGAAATGGTAATAATCCTTTCATAAATAATCCTTTATGAATACTTATCCAGTTTATTTGTTATATCACCCTATAACAGTATTATTAGTATAGTATATTAGTATTTGGGTCTTACATGCATGCTTAATCAATCCTCCGAATTCTTGTCGTGTAACAAGAGCAAAATTTTGTACTAGTGGAGATTTTTGCATGTATGATCCCGATTTTGTCAAATCATTTGCAAACTTATTTTAATATTTTGACAAATCAAGAGACAAGGCAAGCTACATATGCTGATATATGCTGGTATTATATTATATATATGGACATATGCTGATTAGTAAGATCGATTTAGTACTAATCTACATTCCATGATGAATGTGAAAATAAGGCATCACATTTAAATCAAGGAAAAGTGAGTTATTCACTTTTTTCACCAGTGAAAAATAAAACAATGTGCTACTGATGACATCTGTTTTGGAGAGAATAAATATGCGAGGACTGGTGACAGATAAATTCGCCCGGCCTTGAATGATTCATGATTTGCTTTTGCAATCTAGATCCTTCCCCTTTTTCCTCCCTCGTCGTCTTTCTCAGATGCCTACTTCCATTCACTGAGTGCGTTTCCCCTTTCTGTTTAAACTTATAAATATATTCCTTATTATTATGTGGTTTTTAGTTATGCATAAAACTGTAAATGTGTGTGTAAGGAAGGTCACCATGATTTAAGATGTCATATTCGAACTTACACTATAAACATTCAAATCATTTACATTAGGCAATGGATCTGTATGCCGGTGCATTTATTTACCATCATAACATTAAATTCACTGCTAATTATTATAGAATTATTTGCTGTTACATAGAATTAAGTCTCTAAATTAATCATTACAGGTATTTAATCAATTATAGAGTCTCTGCTGATGTTAATGCTAAGATTATCCTAGGTTATATCTGTTCATGTAATTCTTTAAATTTGGGATGATATTTTCAGTATCAACACTACATTATAATATGCTGATTGTTTTCAGGACTGCAGCTATAAAGTAATAAAAGATTCTCACGATTTAACAATATCATAACTTAATAATCTCCTGACACATACAGAGTTAATAAGTATTTATTACTGAAAGTCTACTAACAGTGAAATTAAATACCCTTCATGCCTGGATTCGTATAGAGATTGAATATTGCATAGATTCAACCTGTATATATGAATTAATGAAGATTTAATGTATAAAAGAGTGTGTAGTTTACTACACCTCAAGTACTTTTTTCTAATTAGTATTACCAATGCCTGTCTATATTATTATTATTATTATTATTATTATTATTATTATTATTATATTGAAGTGCATAAATAAAATATTTAGTACATATTTAGTAAAACTATATTTAACAACATAAAAGGCCCAAAAACTATGAATAAGTCATGATCTTAGTATTAGAAATTTCTATCTTCCGTTTATTCTTAAGTCAGATAGAACCTTATATGACTAAAGTGACAAAGTGTGTTTTAATCTGGATTTAAAAACATCTATAGAGCTTGCATTCCCTTGAACACTATGTAGTCCCTAATAAACTGGCAACTCAGCATGTACTTGTCCATTTACGTGATAAATGTGGTCACTGCACCATCCACTTAAGGTTTTAGGTTGTCACATGTAAAAATATGAATTTATTTAATAAAAAATGAAATAGTTCAGTTCTATAGCTGTCTAACAACAGACCAATGTCGATAAAGTCAACTTCCTTAATAGCCTCATTGACAGCTTCCTTAAGGTACTTACCATGTTTGTGGATAGAATGTTGATCACACCTTCACACACACTCACGTTGGACTCTCCACTATTGGTGTGTCCCCTCATGTCCTCAAGCGCCTGTTTTCTGGGCGATAAACGCAATGTCCTATTCCATCACGCCTTCCATTCCCTCCTCACTAACTTTCTCTCTCTCTCTCTCTCTCTCTCTCTCTCTCTCGCAGTCTCGCTCTCTTTCTCTCTCTCTCTCTCTGTCTCTCGCAGTCTCGCTCTCTCTCTCTCTCTCTCTCTCTCTTGCTGTCTCACTCTCTCTCTCTCTCTCTCTCTCTCTCAGTTTTCGTATGTTCACCTTCCTGTCCTTAAAACAAAAATGGAATGAGTGCTAATATACTAAAATGAACGACTGGTGTCACATCAGTGGCTAGGTACAAATCAAAAAGAAACATGAAATTGGTTAAGGTTCTATGTATTCTGGTGTGTCACTGAGAACCTATTGTGTAAATGCAGGTGATGGATTTAGCTTCCAGTCACTGTTCTCTCGCTCTGTCCGTTCCTCACTCTTTCCTTTCTCTTTCTTTCCCTTACCTTCTAATCCCACAGCAGACATGGTGCTCCAGTTGGTTTCCATTGGATGAGAATGTATTGGACTTTACAGAAAAAGGGAGAGAGAGACAGTGAGAGTGATGGGAGAGAGAGAGCGAGACAGACAGAGAGAGAGAGACACAGACAGAGAGAGAGAGAGAGAAGGGAGGGAGAGAGGGAACAGTTTTCCGCTCTCTGCTGGACAGGAGGATGTACTCACACAATATGGTGAGTGCTGATAAGGGACTCAAAAACCTCCTGCGGACCTTAGATAAGGAAACATGCCCCCCCGTTATACCCTCCAACACATACACACACACACACATACACACACATCTCTCCCTGGTCAGTCCTGGACTCCAGAGGTTCTTGGATCACAGCTAGAAGGAAGCTGGCTTTACATCACAATTGAATAAGACCAAAGATGGCCGCACACACCGAACACACACACACACACACCAAACACACACACACACACACGTTTGTCTTAGTATTCTTGTGAGGACCTTCCACTGACATAATTATTAAGGCAGCTATTTAATGCTATGCTACAGCTAAACATAACCCTAACCTTAACCTCAGTAACCAAAAGAAACATTTTGGCTTTTTAATTTTTTTTTTTTAAATTTTTTTATTAATTTATTTTTTTTTTAAATAAAAGCTGCAGTTTTGTCAAAAAAAGGAAAAAAGGGACCAGCCAAATGTCCCCACAAGGGCAACACTGTCAGACATTTCTATCTTTGTGGGAGTATTTGTTCCCCACCAAGATATGAAACATGCCCATGCACCCGCAAGCACACACACACAAATGCACACACACATGAAATATTATAATTATTTTTATACATCTACGTGCATAAATTAAAAAAAATATCAATGACATTTAATTTAATTAATTATTATTAATTGTTAGGGAATCAGCATGTTACTTGTTAACTTCTATTTTAAAACATCTTCAATTATTTAAAAATTATTTTACTAAAATCATTAAATGAACCTAAAATGATCACTTTCCTGGCCTCCAGATAAGCCTCTACAGAAATTCATTTCATCGTGTAGATTTGTTCCACATTAAACCACCTACATTTAAAAGGATTTGCATCAGGATCTCATTGAAACGTGATAGTGGTTCTAGTTTCCTAAAGCCATTCTACCTGGAATCATTTCTATAATGGAAACCGCTTGTTATAGGGTTCTGCACGGATGAGATCCCCAGGGTCAGAGGGCAGAAGAGCTTTCTCTCGCTTTATTAAAACTAAATTACATTTCAAATGTCATTTATTTTCATTCCTTAACATTTTTTACATTTGATTCAAAATTAAATTGATTTGATATTATTGTCTGTTACTCGAGGACCAGGTTTCACATATTTCTGATCTTCTGCTGGGTCTTAAACACCTGTGGTTCCAGCTGAGTGCACGCTGCAGTGCAGTGGCTTCGCGTCTCTGCGAATTTGCCTACGTGTTAAATTAAGCCTATGAGAGCGTCTCAAAGTGCAATTCCACTGAGAGGTGCATTTCTCCATTTCTAAATATAACCTGCTTGAGGCGTATAATAGACTCTCTAACGCCCAGGTCAGACCAGCAGCCTGCCCGCAGGGTTTCAATAGACCTTTGCATGTGTATAGTCTTCAATTCCCAATGGACCAAGCAGCAACACCTGGAGGAAACTGATTCTAATTATAAGGCCAAATGAAGCTGAGATACACTAAATTATTCTGGCATGTAGAGACAGTCGTGCCATTATGTTGTTGCAGGCCTACTACATCACATTATTAAAGAAAAATAAACCTAGAAGTTAAAGTGCAAAATATCAGTTTTATTATCTGCACATCAGGTAATGTTTGTTATTACAGCCCATTTCACACATCCTTCTTGTAAGGAGTTATGCAATTGGTTGCTCAGATGTTTCTCGGCCAGCTTTTTTACTGCATAATTATTTATGCACAAGAGCACTAACAAAAAGTCTACAGCAAAAGTGTAGGCAAAGTTTTTTTTTTCAGATTAATAAATGACAACCTTATTACAACAAATCTGTAACTACACTTTACCTTAAAATATCATCATTTAAATGCTTTAAAAATGAATTAAAGTATTTATTAATTAATTGATGCAAAATCAAAGCATTTTGCATTAAAGCGTGAATCCATTTAACACCTCATGCTTGAAATATGCTGTTCCATGAGTCATACATTATAGATTCTGAAAAACATTTTAATTCATTCACTCAACCCTGCCACCTAAATACATTCCAAGAAATTTGGAATATTCCAAGTCACATTTTCAACAGGAAGTTGCATCATCTGAATTTCCTTCGATTAATGAGTAGAAGAAAAGTAAGTTCATTCCAAGGTTCCCTCTTAGCTGAACACATGCGTGGTTGCACACTTCTGATGATGCTCCCATGCAGAAAAAATTAAACCTGTGCAGAACTGAGACACAAAAATATGTATTAAAAGTTTGTCAACTGAAGTAACTGACAGATAACTGCAGGGCAATTTGTACCAGCCACAACTACACAAGACTCTCATGACAGCATTGCATTTTTCTTGTTTTTTGAATCACACATCAAAATGGACACAGTCCCACTCCCACACAAATTCAACTATAAAGAACACTAGCTAGCAACCTTAGCTATGTGCATAGCAAGCCATGTGAATTGTTCAATACCTCTGACAATCACCCTTTAAACCCTGTTAGCATAGCAATGTTGCTAAGAGTTGCTTTCCCAGGCTAGCCAGCTAATGCTGACCAGGCAGGGGCAGAGTGTGTGTGGCTCATATGGCAGAAGGGTTTGCCCAAAGAACATTGGTTCACTCATTCTTTTTTTTTTTATTTTCAATGATTATAGATCATAATTAATAACAAAAATTAATAATTTTAAGTATATTTTTAGAATGTTTTTAATGTCCCAATGCCATTAGCATGGATGCTAGTTAACCACATTTTGTGTATTTGTATAGATTAATTTTTAAGAGTAACAAAGGCTAAATGACTCACCTTCACCTTCAGGATGATGTGAGAAGGATGACATTAATGAGAAAGGTTCAGCATAAGATCAGACGTTTAGTAGATAAATATAAGCCTCAATGATGTCAGATGAAACAAAGATTAAAGTGTATTAGAGTGACAGACAGAGAATAGTAAATAGGCCCAAAGTCTATCATCTCATCTATGAAACATGGTGGCATGGGCGTGTATGGCTGGATCTGGATCACTCATCTTTATTGATGAATTCTGAAGTGAAGAGTAGCATCATAATTGCACAGACAGAACCAACTTCCTCAAAACCATGTGACTGGGTTTCAGCTTACAGCAGGAAAATGGCTTGAGGCATGGTACTAAACATCTTTGTAGACTTTTAGGCCCAAAATGTGAAATGTTCTTTACAGGCCATGTCAGTCACCCAACCTGAATAAAAAGGCAAGACACAAAAAACACTCAAAAGCAAGCAGGAAATAAAAATGGCTGGACTACAGGCCTGGCAGAGCATCAACATGGGATGATACTCAACATCTTGTTGGCGAAAGACATCAGGCTGTAACAACAAAATACTAAAGCCAGCTTAGCATAGATTTAGGTTAAATTGTCTCCTAAAATGGAATGGGCATCCACCTGATTTTGGGTCTCTTAACATTTTATAATAGTGATTTATAGCACACCACTGTTGAATTCTCAAATCTGATTGGTCAGAGGGATTTGTATGGTTGGTGCTCACATACTTCATAGAAGGAAACTCTACAGCAGAGGTAGAGCTCTTATTTTAAAGAGCATTATGCATGATTAGCCAAAAAGATTCAAGATTAGGTCTCCAGTGGTTAAGTAGGTGGGTTTAACAACATTTGAATATTTTTTTACTCCTTGAATCTACATCCCATTCCCACCCATGTACACAAACCTCCACCCCAGAACCTAAAGTGGATCATAGAGTTCAACTAGAGTTAGCACTGGCAAGGACTGTCATAACATTGCTCTCAAGCACACTCAGCCTATCAACTGCTTGAAAGTTCTAACACTATAAACTCACAAAATTCAGCTCATGTTGATTTATGAAAAAGGGAAAGAGTACCTTCACTGTCCTGTTTTTCTTTGTAATGAGCTTTTAACCTCTGGTGTTAGCATCATTAGCTGCATTGTAGTTAGCTAGCTTTACGTACATTTCTATGCAGATGGTTCATATGAAGCTTTCCTTGACCTGGCTTTCTAATTAATAAAAAATAATGTATCTACTTGATTCATTATGCAAAGCTGCCACTTAACACTTCAAAGCTTTATACAGAGTGTGTTTATATACATGTCCAGGAGCAATGTCACTAAATCTGCATCCAGCTAAATCCCTTTCACCAGAAATAAATTACAGGAATAATCTTGGAAAAGCATTGCCAGTGTTTATTATGATTTTATTGTATTTCCTGTCATTCAGTTCTTTTGAAGCACAGCATGCTTTTTTATCACAGGAAAATTATTTGGCTGCTCTGGGCTCTTACCGGTTTCAGTCATGTTTTTTTCTTTCAGAACAAATTGAGAAGAGGCGGAGTAAAAGTGTGTAGGGGGCATGTCTATAAAAAGAGGCCCATGTAAGCACAAACAAGCATGACCTACAGTTTTAATGTTTTTTTTCTCAGCAACATAATGCATTCTGAGGCCATTGCTTAAACCATTATTATTTTTTTTTTATCATATTCTACATATTTCCCAGGTTATTTGTAATAGTATGAAAAAAAAAACAACTATTGCACCTTTACGTTTTCGGCCATGGGGAAGTTCTCTCAGGACAGCGGCCTTTATAAGTAAAACTTTTATCAATAAAGTCTTTTATAGTATTTAGCAGTTTGTCAGTAAGATGACAAGTTGCAATTTTTTCAGTCTTCAGAATGACTTCATAGTTACTATAATGGAAATGATAAAAGGATTTCCAGGAACTAACAGGATAAGGTTCCAAGTAGAACATCTTTAGAATGCTGGAACCATTAACCATCTAAAGAACTCTTAGAGGAGCCTGTACCATGTAGGGTTCCACAATAGTACATGTATACATACTATAAATGAATTAAAAATTTAACAGCTCTAAGGTAAAACAATAATCGAGTGGCGTATTTAATAAGGAGTATCTATACAATTCTGCTAAATCAACATTAAGGTTCATATACCCTACCTTTAATACAATTTTCTTTAAAATAGAAAGTCCTTGCAAACACACACACACACACACACACACACACAGACTAAAAAGTCTCCATGGACACGTTTCCTGCGGCCCATGTAAACACTATTGTGAGAGTTTTGTGATAGGGATCAGAGAGGCTAATTGTTTAGAGCAATAAGAGCAGTCTATTTTGTAGGGAAAGTGACAAACACTACAGCATGCCAGCACAGACAAGTGTGTGTGCACGTGCATCATCGCGTGTGTGTTATTAAAGGCAGATCTTAAAAGGCAGCAGCTGATCATTCAAATCATCTTCTCCATGTGTATTTAGTCCAAATATTGTGTTCACAGTGGGAAATTCAATGACATAGTATAGTGTACAGTTTTAGGTATAGTGTTAAATGGGCATTCTTCTATGAAGCTAGTGCTTAATATATTGTTTTTATATTATATAGAATTATACAGTGTTCTATTGCATTTCTCAGATTCGTCATTTTTGTTAGAATTCACAAGTTTCATGTTTCATACCTAGCAGGCATTATAAAGATACGTCCTGTGGCTCCAAGATGTATCATCAAGAAGGGATTTTCCCAGTATTCCTACCGGAAATTCTCCCTCTGGAGACGGCGAGGTGTCTAGGCATGTTTACAACAAATATGTCAATGGTTACAGTTTGCATTTTGCCAAAAATGCCCTTTAATACCCGGATAATGCAGTAGGATTGCCAAAAAATCAAGTTTGGAAAGTTGGATGCTCAGCAGTCACAGTTTGTTCTATAGTCTTAGAAACAATGGTTCCTGAAGGGTTCTTTGGACAGTTAGATTAACTTGCTAAAGAGGCTCTACTTGGATGCCTTGGAAGGGTTTTACATAGAACTTTTAAGACTTTCCTCAGAGGAACAACCTTTTCTGTGAGCATATGTAGCACAAAGGAAGGCGCCATCAAAATTTTCAAAATGTCTGTTGTACCAAGCTCCCAGTTGGAGTTGTTGTCATGGGTTTCCTCTGGGTTCTCCGGTTTCTGCCCACCTCCATAAAAGCGTACTGGTACAAGGATTGCTGACTCTCAATTGCCTGTATATGTTAATGTGTGTGTGCATGGTGCCCTGTAATGGACTGGATCCCATTCAGGGTGTATTCCTGCCTCACACTCAGTGTTCCCAGGACAGACCTTGACCAGGATTAAGTGGTTACTGAAGATGAATGAGTGCATTTTTGGTTTTAAATGTGTTGTTGTTCTTGCAGAGGGTATTCTGGTGCTTGAGTATGCATTAGGTATGACACATGTTAAATTTTTGGAAAACCTTGATTTTGAGACATCACTCCCCTATGAAAAGTACTAAGAATATAGAGCACAGTGCACAATTTGAGACATATTACAGGATAACAATAGAAATCTGGCAGCTTGTAAATTTTATTATGGTGGCAAAAATAGTGTGTGCACATGTATCCAAGCAGCTGACTCACTTACTCTGTGCATTCATCAAATACAAAGCTGTACTTTGTAGGGTCGTAACGATGCACTGTGATCTGGATCACAATGGCCAACACGCATTATAAGTCATATGGTTACACAACCATGTTATAAATGTTAAAAAGAGCTCTTCAATAGCTTTCAAATGACACAGAATTCAGGAAGTCAATAGTGGAGGATGGCCATTTTAGCCAACTTTGGAGCTCTATTTCCAGGTAAAATGATGCTGCTTTGGGGCTCCTTATGTTTCAATTAATCATTTTTCCACAGGTAAGAGACTTACAAATTTTACAGATCAAATTTTTGGGAGAATTTCTAAATTTATTTATTTAATTTAAGATATGGTGACCCTGTCGTACATTTTGTTTAAAATATTAAACCCCTGTTCATAGCAATTTTGTATTTTATTTGTTTTGTATTTTTATATTATATTGTTTTATACAGACTAAAATAGACATTGTTTGCATTGTTTCTGATTCAGAAATTAAAAAGGAGTCTTTTCAGTCATAATTTTTCTTAATTCAAATTTTGTTAAAAAAAAGATGTCTGAGAATCGAATTGAATTGATTTGTGAAGCCATTGAATCGAACTGTGACCGGAGTGTATTGTTACACCCATAGTTGTATGATATTTAAACATTTAAAAATGTGACATTCAGTTAAATAAAAAGGTTCATAGAAACATATGCCATTCAGGAGTTGGTGTTTATTTGGAAAAACTCCAACAGGGGGCGTACGGTGCCTGCAATTACTACACTCTAAGAAAAGAAGTGTTCTTCAGAAGTTCCATAGGGGTTCCGTAACTGGAAACCCTCTGAGGTAGGAATCAGGTGGTAGCTCCTGTTTTGTTGGAATGAAAACCTGAAGCCACACTGGCTCTTTGCTGATAAGGTCCAATGCCCTAATTTTCTCAGACCTCAGAGAGACACACTAAAGAAACATTAAGGGTGGTAAATGGAACCTTTTATACAATGGGCCTCATTTATTCATCATTTACTTAAGTTCTGTGTAAATTGTTTCGTATACCAAACTGAAGTCCCATCAGATACAAAAGTTTTGGTAACGCTCATTTTCCTCTGACTCATGAATGTTGAGGACTGACTGTAAATTACAAAGTGAGTTCACAGCACAGCTTATTACATTATTTACTTTTGTGACACCCACAAAACTCCATAAAAGGCAAAGCTCCCAGAGATCTGAAAATGAATGAAATAGTTCATATCCAGTAGGAGTGTAACACAATGCCACTATCTGTATCTGTATCCGTATCGCTTTAGTGCATGAAATATTTGTACCTGTATCTATATTCAGATTTAAAACAAAAGTGGGCTTGTTCTTTTATTTCTTTTTTCTGAACGACTCCTACTACGTTGTCCCTGGAAAACAGTAGGGAGAAAAACCCAGAGGTAGAAATGGCAGCACTGTCAGCATGACGTGAACTCTGGCTGTTACAATTCCTCAACCTCAGCTACATCACTTGCATTCAGTCTTGTTTTTCCGACTAGCTTCATATCTGAAACATGAAGCATGCGGCTTCAGAATAGTGTTAAAAAAGAGGCACGGTGTTTGCACTTTTAGTGCAATTATGGTTTAACTTTCACATTATGAGTAATGTATTGTACCTATATTACACTGCATGCATTCAGTATTCATGTAAATGACTGAATCCAGTGGGAATTCATAGGATTTTTCCACAGTGGAGGTTTTCTGTGTCAAAATCAGCCCTTGTTCCAGACTGAAAATATCAACAACATCTTTTACATGCTGAGTCTCATAAGAAAAAGATTCAGATACATAAAATTGTGTATCTGTTGCAGGCTTCGAGTACCCAGGATGCACCTGAGAAGCGCAAGGCGGATGTTGGGGACAGCTGTTTCCTGTCCACACTTCCTGTTCAAGCTGAGGGGGAGAAAGCAGTGGAAGGGGTGTAGTGGGGGGCCGTTGGCGAGGCCAGCGTCCATTTCCAAACAGGATATCTCAGCCGCAGTCGCAGGTGTGAGCTCACAAACGCTCATAATTCATAAGTGATTTCTTAATACGTGACACTGAGGGGCCCATACTTCCAATTAGGAGTGTGGAGCAGCAGGGGGGAGGGGGTGTGTGTGTGTTCAGAGGAAGTCCTCTCTTATCTGTAACCAAATTCACTATCCAGCAGAAGAGCTCAGTGCACTGACAGTAGCAGACCATTTGAAGTCCTCTTCCTTTAAAATGTGCATAAATTTCACTCCACTTGTCTGTAATGAGGGACGCTCCATTGGGGATGCTTTTGATGAGCCTGACCTTGGATGGATTTTATGGCCTTGTGCTGCCGAGGTCATGGTGAATGATGTGCATAGCTGGCAGTTCTAAAGTACTTTAACCGAAGAACTAGAATGAATTCATGTCCTGTTTGTACAACACTAACCTCAGCAGATGTGGTGAAAATGGCTAAATATGTGGTTAAGGTTCAAAGACCTCAAGCAAAGACCACAAGACCTCAGTCAAGCCGATTTATTCTCGTGAGGTGAATTCTGGACAACTGTCTTGGTGCACTATTAAGCATCCACTTTTTCTGGCTCCCAAATGGCTCAGAATTGTTCAAATTGTTCAGTAGTATTTCATGTTTGTTTTTGTTATTGTTGTTTTTTTCAAATTCACCTAAAGTTACTGATAATACAAATTATGATTATTGGTTTTGCCTCTTTATTACTTACCACCTCCTGAATTTCTGCATTGTGTTTATTATGCAATAAATAACACAGTAAATAAAAATACAGTAAATAAAGATGAATGAATGAATTAACACCACTGTGGTCACATATTAAATTAATTAATGCAAAAAAAAATGTATTACTAATGACGGTCCTGATGTGTAAAGATTTCCTGATCTATGATATATGTATATTGTGTATAAATGTGTTTTTATTTTAAATACAGGACATCAATACATGGGAACAAGTCAAGACACCTAAAACAAAGCTTTAATACAGGATTGTCCCAGGAAATATAGGATGTCAAGGAGATGACTTGTTCACGAACTGCTTTATTAATGAACAGAGTGGCCAATTCTAAGAGAAATCTAAATACTAGATATGTATTTGCTGAAAAATAACAAAAATGATGTATTACGCCTCATAATTTCCATAAAGAGTAATTTATCTCTAAATATAGACACTGTGCTGGGTTTAATAATGCTAACAGATTATTGTAACCATAATTACCATAAAAGGTGGCTATGGTCATGTTTTACGATGTTATTACAACCCTTCGTTCTGAGATTTTTGATATTGTTATAAACCTAAAACATCTATATGGTTTGTTTCACTTCAAGAAAGAGTGGCCAAATGAATGTAATGAATAAAACACTGCAAAAGTGTCTCTCCCTCACCAGGCTCTCTATTTTCTCTCTCTTTCTAAGACAAAAAATCTCAATTTTTCATGTTACAGAGAAGTGCAAAGTCCTTTCCCATGGTGGAAAGTTTTATGACGGTTTCAAAGTGGAGCAAAGAATTTGCATCCAAGTATTAAAAACAGTCATAATATTTATGATTATATTAGTTTGTCCAATTACTTTTGAGCCTGTGAAAAAAATCTGATTGTATATATATAAAATTATTAAATTTATTATTTTCGTTGCTATGAAGACGATTTATGTAAGATGTAAAATGCTTCATTTCAAATCCATTATGAAAATTGTCTGTGTGTGTGAAAGACACACTGATCAGCCATAACATTAAAACCACTGACAGGGGAAGTGAATAACATTGATTATCTTGTTACAGTGGCACCTGTCAAAGGGTGGGATATATTAGGCAGCAAGTGAACAGTCATATATACACAGGAAAAAAAAAGTACACCCTCCTTCAATTCTATGTTTTTATTTTTCAGGACGTAGATAACAATCGTGTCGTCCTCACCAACTTTTATAAACAAACAGATAATCTCAGGTGACAAAAAAAAACACAACAGATTTCAATATCTAGTCATTTTTTCCCCAAAAAAGAAAAGTATATATGTAGAGCCTCCGCCATGAAATGATAATATATATAGAAATAAGACGAACAGTTTAATATAAAATTTGAGATATAGTTACAGCCAGCACAGAGCTGCTGTTTTAGAAAATTTATCAACACCTTCTGACCAATCAGATTTCCTCGTACCTAATGGCAGGCAACTAATTGAGTCTATCAGCATCAGAGGCCACAGTGTCAGTCAGTGAGGAATACTTGTACTCCTTCTCTCCCACAGAGCCTTTGGCAATCTCTCATATCTCTTTGCAGTACGTGCTAGTTTTTACGACTCCTCATGGACTTCTCAGACACTCCTCATAAACCACTTCCCCACAATTCCAAATATTTCCCAGCGAGGAACACAATGACCTGCTGGGGAATCAGGATGGAGGGGTGCCGTTCTAAAGCTTTGTCATGCTTCTCAGGTCAGAGTGTCATGGTGAAAAAACAACAGTAGCCGTTCCTGCCCTCCTTTCACATCGCTAATGTTCATTACCCAAGAATCTGTCTTTCATAATAAGAGCTGGAAAGGCGATGGACTTTCCCAGATTGTGTGATAGGACAGGAAATAGCTTCATATCACTCAACTCTTTCTGCTTTTTTCCACTCTCTACTCTATAGTGTCACACATTCATTCTTTCCATGTGCGCATCACTCTCACCACATCTTCATTCTTTATCTCTTTCTCTCTGTGGTTTCCTGGTGGCCATTAATGTGAATTTTAGAGGTTTAGAAATGGTACTAATTTTACATAAACCCATTTTAATATAAACGATTGAAATTGTTCACTCCTCTGTGCAAACACTGACAGTAAATATTGCATTTCTCTCAAAGTGCCACTAGATGGAGAAACAGAGTTGTATTTAATCTGATCTGGGCTTTAGTCACGCCAACACTTCGTATATCATTTAGCACTGATATACCATTTGCTAGAGCCTGAGTAAAATGAAAAATTTGTCATTGATTCTGATCTGATTCTGATATCGATTTTAATTTAAAAAAAAAAAATCTGTGAACCAATAATATCGGCTCATATGATCTTAATGTCAGATGTTGAATGCACTCATAGTTTTCATTAAAAACACCTACAGTGATTTATACCATCAGAAGTTGTTGATTAATTTTCTTTAATAGCATCTCTGAGAGTAGTTCCAGCTGCAAGGTTTGTATTAATGCACTCATTGTAATACGTTGGCATTTCTATAGTAACAACTCACGAGATTTGAATGGCATATGCTCCACATAAACTGATTAAAAAGATTTGTAATTGTTTAAATTTGCGAAGCTTTCTGTATGGAGATGTTTATTTAGCATTGGAAGGAGTCTCCAGTGTCAGTGCTTTGTAACAGGTAAAGCTGTAACTTTAAGTTTTCTGACCTTCTTAAGGACATCGGGCTTTGCAGTTTTAATTTCAAGATAAAGAAAAAAAAGAGAGGCTTGTGAGGGAATGAGTGTTTATAGCTGCTTTAACATAATTGATAACAGAAATGATTTTTTTTTAGCAGACTACAATATCAAATGCACCTATAAACAGATAAAACAGTATGACGTTGTTCTTTAATTCCTTTAATAATATTGTAATAGGTGGCAAGTTGCTGTGGTTTTAAATGAAATTTAATGAAAAAAACCTTCCAGATGTGTCGTTAAAAGAAAATAATCAACTTTAGGGTGGTAACGACCCAAAATGGATCACACTACTTTGTGTTTGATTATTTTCCTATAGCAGGAACATACTCCATTGTGTTTTATTCCTTACATAACTGTCAATTTTTCAAACTTCATACTTTCCTACCACCGATAAGGACAATAAAGGAATAATGGAATATTAATAACATTAAATTTAATGCTAACTGATATCAGTGTGATCTCTGGAAAGCTTCACTTCTTCAATTTGTTTTTAGCTTCTGAGCTGAAATTTAGAAATGGGGTAAAATACTTTCATTCTGTGCCTAATGATAAATGACCCAAATTTCCTGAGTGGTTTCTGTGATTTGTAAATGCTGGTGTATAAATACTTTCATCTGCAACATCAGTTTAAGGTGTCAAAAAATGAAACTGTGCAGCTTGAAGAAAATGACATCATGTATGAAGACTGACAAGCAAAAGCTAAAGTTAGTTAGAGTAAAAAAAAAAAAAAAAGCATTGTGAGTCCTCATTCATCGCTGCAAACTTGACGGCAACACTGCAAATCAATCTAAAGTTCTTCTGACTGATCACTTTTATCATACGATGAAACATTACCATCCTGATGGGCGTGGTCTCATGGATGACCCCACCCCCATCCACGGGACACATGGACTCACTGAATGATTTGGATGAAAATGATCTGAAAATGAAGCTGATGCAAACCAGATCTCATTCAGAATTAAACACCTATGGGAGATTTTGGAGCAGCTATGCTCTGTACCATTGTCATCAAAACACCCACTGACGGAATGTCTTTCGGAAAATTGATGTTCATCTCTCTAGTATCATTCTGAAAACTTGTTGAATCTATGCCAGAGAGCACAAATTATTCTGGAGGCTCGTGGTGGCCTAAAGATACTTTATGTTGGTGTTATATTGAACTCTTCTATGCTTTATGACTGTGTTTTTAATTGCTGGTTATTTGATACTGTTGCTGATTAGACTCTATCTCTGTAAAATAAATTAAATACACTTTTCATGTATATTGAATATGCTTTATAGGCTTATTTGATGTTCGAGGAAATAACTGTGAATGATACAGTATATCTCTGGTTATATTATATAGTACTGCTTTGAAGTTTACGACTGTTAGTACAATAAATTTAATATAATGTAGTTAAACTACAAAGTTCACTACATAACACTAAGTCACAGGAACGAACGTGTGTGTGTGTCTGCGTGTGTGTGAGTCTGAGTGTGCGTGTGTGTGAGAGCCTGTCTGGTCAGTGTACAGCACAGTTTGCTGACGTTCCTGCTCATGCACACCTCATTTGACTCAGTGAAGTTCATAAGCAGGTTTAATAGGTGTGTTAGAGGAGGAAATCACACTGTAATGGACAAACAGGACCTCAGGTGGGGTTCTCTGCTAGAGGTGCTGTAACTTGTAACACCTATTTGACAAGAAGAGAAAACATAATCGAATTCTATTTGGGGATTTAATTTTATTAAACTTTTTTAAACACTAGCATTAAAACTGATGTGAAAAGAAGCTGGGAAGCAAGATAAGCTAGATTTGATCTGAGGGAAAATTTGTATAGTATAGTATAGTATAGTATAGTATAGTCTTTATCTATTTATTTATTTATCCCATTTGACCCATTTAGGACGTAAGTGTAAAAAAGATGAAAGAAATATACTACAAATGACTATCAGTTTGTTCCTGTGACATTTGGGACATGGATTATACATAAGTAATGTATCTGTTGGATGTATGTAATTCTATATGTAATAATTTCTACATCTGATCCTAAATCTCACCCTAATGTTAACCTCAGTATCTACAAAGAAATAAATTTACCCTTTCAGATTGGAAAAAAAGCAGCACATAACACAAAAAAAAACACTTTATGTTTTCAGGACTGTATAGTTTATCCCTGTTTGTTACTGATTTTCCTAAACCTAAGGACATTTTGGTCCTCACAAAAAAATAGCAAACAAACAAGCACACTAGGGATGTAATCAGATATGAATACATTATTTGGAATGAACACATAATGTGTTCTAAACAGATATGAATAGGAAGAGCACTAATCCTTTTTTTTAAATGTTTGCCAGAAAAGTTCACAGGGCACCTGGTGGTGAGTAGAAGTGTACATCAGGACTGGGATTCTGTGGGACATAACAAAAAAGTTTTTTTGCTTTCACATGATGCAAGTGAGTGACATGATATGAAGCTCGAGGGACAAAGAAAGACCAAGTTCATTAATATGAATGTGCAGCATTATTCAGTCATTCCTCCTTAGTAACTGCCTGGTCAGGTTGCAGTGGTTTAAATGAGGCTAATAGTTTGTTCATATGTTGGGAAACAGAACCAACTAAATTTGTTAGAAATATATTACAAGCATGTACAAAAAAATTAATAACAGTGCGAGCAGAATGTAAAAACAGTCCCACACACATCACAATTTGAAAGCAATTATGAACTTGAGTGATGTAGCTGAGGCTGAGGAACTGTCAGAGACAGAATTCATACAGCATGCTGACATTTTTCCAGTGTTTCCGGGGGCACTGTGGTAGGGTTCTTATGTAATAAATTAAATAAAGCCTTCTAGGTTCAGGCCACATCCACTTTGGGTTTAAATCCAAGTACAAATACAGATAGTTGGAGCAATAAATGGATACAGATAGAGTGTCATTTCATTACACCCCTAACACACACACACACACACACACATGCACACACAGCAGCAGCATCAGGAGAATCTCCTAGTATGGGAAGAGCATTTGTGTGTCTGTTTTAATAAAAGTTGATTATCTTGCTAATAAATAAGTTAAAGGTTAGATAGATATTTTTGTACCTTGAGTTAGAGACACAAACTTTGACTTTCAAGTCCACTGCTATACTTTTAAGGTATATTTTAATTGTTTGTACATAGAGGAACAAAGGCATACCTGTACCATGACTTTGCTCTGAGACTGATTAGGTATTTAGAAAGAAATAAAATTGTATTGCTATAAAATCTAAAGAGCTGCTTTGGGTCAGTGGGGCATTTGTTCCTGTGTAATAGATGGCACAGAGGGTGAAGAAGAGTAGGCCGCCTTTCACAAAGGTTAAAAACGAAGGTTAAAAATACTGACCTGAAGCTGGTGTTCCAGTATAATTACTACATGCACCTCATAGGTGCAGTTCTGTCTCAGTCCACCACACAGCCCTGTGGAGGGTGCATGGTGTGTGTGCAGTGTGTGTGTGTGTGTGTGTGTGTGTGTGTGTGTGTGTGTGAGAGAGAGACAGAGAGAGAGAGAGAGAGAGATTTCATGGTGTCCAGCTGAGGCAGGGCTGCTCATGTGGGTGGTCCGTGCAAGGTGGAGGAGAGAGGGATTAATACTGCTCTCGTGTTCCAAAAGAGAGAGAGAGAGCTTACTCATAAGCTCAAACATCTGTCATGCAGATGTGGCCTGGAGTTAAAGAACCAGGGGGAGAAAAAAGGGATGTGGATGAAGAACAATAGTTCAGAACAATGGAGAGATTCGGGAGTGACGAAGTAAGGAGATTCAGCAGGGTGTCGGTGGAAATGCAGCGGTGTGTGTGGGATTCATACAGAATAACCTGCTGAAGTTTCCAACTAAACTGCAGCCTCAGTGTAACACACACACTTAAACAAAGGTGCCAGAAATGGTTCCTGAGAGCATTGCAATAGAAGAACCATTGTTTAGTGAAGTAGGTTTCAGCGCAATGTGTTTTAGCCTAATCGAAATAAAGTAAACATTTTTATGATCGGAAATTATTCTTTAGTTCTTTAGTCTTTAGGGAACCAAAAATGCCAACTTTCATTTGTAGTGCACCAATATGAATAGGCTAACAAGAAAACTCCACAGCCGACTGGTATAAAAGGGCTAGCAAGGCTAAGCCCTCCCTCTCTTTCAGGAAAAAAAATGTATAAAAATAAGGCAACCATCCAATCATGTTTATTCACCACTGTTTCAAACAAAACTCAAATGAGGTAGTATGATTTTTTTTTTCAATCTAGTGACTATTTTCAATCCTGACCTTGCAGAAGTGTGTATATACAGAAGCGTGGATAGCTGCAACCTTCAAGATTCTGAAGCTTGTTGCCAGATAAGTGTACAAGAAGCTTCAGATGCTCCATGAGCTGTGGACAGATTCCAGGGCTGAGACTATTTTCAACAAAACACTGAGTGTAGAAAAAGCCGCTGTTAAATTAGTGGAGAGAGATATATGAGCTGTTTGGTAGTGACGTAATGGTACACACATCTAAAATCCGCAAACACTATAAAGTATCAGGCCAGAAAAAGGTCTGAGGTGGCCACATACATGGAGTTATTAGAATAAAACATCTTTATTGTGAATCTTAGTATTCTATTCATTCATACACACATACTTAAACATTATAACACTGCATAAATTATATGTCAGCAAATGAAAACAACGAGGCTGGTAAATATATAAACACAAAACAGCTCACACCCTGTCTCTTAAAGACGTTCTGTTTTTGACGTTTTTACTTTAAACAAGTAGGTTTTGATTACAAGCAAGTTTTCATTTAGATTTTAAGAGATTTTAATAAGGAGCTCAGATTATTTGGGAATTTTATGACAAGCCTCTTAGGTGACGCTTGCTCATGAAGCTGGTTGAGATGGTACAAAGGGTGTGCCAAGTTTCATCAGGAATACTGTTAAGAATGTAAAATATAAAATAGTTTTGACTTATTTAACACTTTTCTTGGTCACGTTATGGCTTGTGGTGGCCAACCACCTTCTAAGATATTTTTATATATACAGTATTTTTTTCCCCCAAAGGTATCACTTACACCTTAAAATAAAATAAAATACAATAAAATAAAATAAAATAAAATAAAATAAAATAAAATAAAATAAAATAAATGCACATTATATATTATAATGTTATAATGTGATTATGTATTAATAATGAATAAAAATAATAAATCAGATTATTAATTAGTAAATGATTAATAATTATTAATTTTTTTATAATCTAATTATTAAAATAAAAATTATTAACATATTAGCCAATGCGATACATTTTATTATAAAATAAGAAGAAGCTAGACATTTTTACTCATTCTAAAAAATCTTATTGAGTCATTATCTTATTGCTTGGTAGGTAATTTTGCTTCTTTCGCATTTCAAGCAGGAAACACCTAAAGAAAGTCAATTAATCAATTAAACATTGATATTTTTAATTGATAAGATTACATAAATGAGTAAAAATGACCAGAATGATCCACTGCTTAACTCTGGTCAGGTTCATGGCAGATCCGGAGCCTGTATGGAACTGGAGAAGACATGAACACACGCAGGGGAAATTCAGAGTAGCTAATCCACCTACCAGCATGTTTTTGAGAGATGGGGGAAACCGGAAAAACCCAGCTCGAACCCTGGACCCTGGAGCTGTGAGGTAGCAATGCTTGGTTGAATCATCAAACTGTTTTGGGGTGGATATGGGTGGGAGGGGACGTTTGGGGACACGGACACAGCTGCGTCCAAAATCCTGAACACAAAGCAACTCCACGCACCCAACGGGGACATCCCATTAAGATAATGATAATTCATGGAAAGCTTCCAAACCCCCACTGTTTGTTTGTGCTCCCATGTGCCTCATATCTTCAAACAAGTTGATCTCAGATAGTAGTAAATGTAATGCAGCTATTTTGGTTGATTTGACTTTAAGCGTTTTAATCTTTTTTTATCAGATCCAAGTCCTTCATGGCAGTATCTGTCATCTGACAGAAGCTTATTGCGGAAATGAGCACAAAAGAATGACAAGGCATAAACTACAATATGAATGCCTGTGAGGTCTGTGTTTATATGTGTATAATACAAACCTGCTGTGTGTGCGTGTGCTCACGGAGCGAGGGTGTGTGCACATACACTCACTGCAGCTGCCCTCGGCACTCCTCATCTCTCATCTTTTTCTTATTAATTGTGTTCTCTTGTTCCTATCCTGCACTGAGAGTGTGTGTCTGTGTGTGGAATGAAATTGTGTATGAATGTAGATGAATGAATGTGGGTGTGTGAGCATAAATATGTAGCAAGGGAGTGTGTGTGGTGCATGAACAGGCATAGGTATGAGTATAGACAGATGTTAAATTCACAGTATGATAAATGTGTAACTCCGTATCATGGTGAGCGGAAAATATTTTTGAACCCGACGTGTTAAAATGCCTGCAGGAGCCTTAAATCTTACCTCTCAGTCCATTTCCCCTATAGGCAGAGTTGCCAGGTCTGTATAAATTCCACAGCCATCATTGTGTTGTAATATTCATTAATGTTATACAATATATTTTTTAATGAAGCAGTATTAAAATATGCTAAATAGTTCCCTAAATAGATCTTTGACTGTGGTCCTAAAACGGTCTCATATAAAATATATTTATTGCCAAAAATATAGAATAGCTATGGGAATTATCATATCAGTTCACTGACACACAGTATAAGATGCTACGTGAATACAGTAATTTGGAGTATTGGAACTCACAACGCAGTTTTGCCTGCAGTTTTGTCTAGTCCTGTCAGAAAAGAACAGGAATCTGAGGACACAGTGGGCACAGGCTGACCGACACTGGACAAAATATCACCTGATCTTTTTCCAATCTTCAACTGTCCAGTTTCAGCAAGCCTGCATCCAGTGTAGCCTCAGATTCCTTTTCTTGGCTGACAGGAGTGGAAGCTGATGTGGTCTTCTGCTGTTGTAGCCCATCCGCCTCCATCCACCTTTGACATATTGTGCAATTTGAGGTGCTTTTCTGCTCACCACAATTGTACAGAGCAGTTATTTGAGTCACCGTAGCCTTCCTGTCAGCTCAAACCAGTCACCTCTGACCTCTCTCATTAGTGTTTCCACCTGCAGAACCGATGCTTACTAGATGTTTTTTGCTTTTGTGCACCATTCTAGGTCAACTCTAGAGACAGCTGTGCATGAAAATACCAGTAGATTTTTTTTTTTTCGCACACAATAGATAATAAACAGTTCCTGAAATACTCTAGCCAGCCGATCTGTCACCAACAACCATGCCATGCTAACTAAGATCACATTATTTCTCCATTCTGATGTTTGATGTGAACATTAACTGAAGCTCTTGACCTGTATCTGTATGAATTTATGCACTGCTCTTCAGCCACATGATTGGCTGAGTGGATAATGCCATGAACAAGCAGGTGTACAGGTGTTCCTATTAAAGTGGCCAGTGAGTGTATATGAAGCATTAAACAGATGCAGATACAGTTACTGGCACTGGGTTACACCCTTAATGCTGTGAAGGTCATAGAAAAGGCTCTACCATTAAAACTATTCTATAAAAATAAATCTCAGCATAGGCACCCAATTAACATACCTAAATAAACACCAACTGTATAACAGCTCCATAAGTCTGTGTACACTTTACTAGATGAGAAAATGATAAGAAACAGAAAGAATCTGATTTATGTGTGCAGTCATTGTGAAGGTTTTACTCATTTGGCCGTGTCTTTCATTAGAGCTTTACAAGCCTGAAATATACAGCGCTTACAGCTGTTAAAATTGTGTAGAACAAGGGCTGGAACTCATTCATCATATGCTCTGTTTACACAACAATACACACAACACCTGGTTTCATCAAGCATCAACGATGACGAAATGTTAATCAAATTAGAGTCTGTTAGAATGAATGAAATCATTGGTGTAGGAGGACCACTCAAGCACACTAGTGACACGTGCATGTTGTTAGACAGTGGGTAATGTGAAAAAAACTCACTGGAAAAAAAAAATTGTCGAAGGAAGACGCGAAGGTCTGGGAGGTGAGTATCATACTGAAGAAGACAACAGTTCATAGCTAACTCACAGAAAGCACAAGAGTGATAGATAACAAGGTTAGTAAGCTAACAACGGAACCCTACTCAAGCTAGTAGCCACAGCGACCAATACAAGGAATACACTCACTGCAGCCATTATGAGCTAACAGCATGTTATAGGAGTTATTATGGTAGAGGAGTTTATCATTATGGTATACGAGTTTATCAAGCATTTATCAATCCCACATGATGGTCCAAGGCAAGAAGAAGAAAAGGAACAATTGCAGTATAACAACAGTATTTATATCAAACAATACATCATGGCTATGTTGAAGGTCATGGTATGCACACATGCACAAGGTATCCAGGTGATTCTCATCGCCCCCTGGTGGTTAGGTTCAACTGAGCTACTTTTCAATATAGCAGGAAACTGATTTTTTTGCTTCAAGGCATGATTTATTCTAAGAAATGCTAGCTGCTCTCATTTAAATGCATGAGCTCTGACAGACTGCACAGAGAGAGTAATGAGGGTGAGCAGTCAGACACCTGGAAATCTGAAAGGCTGAAGTTATTCCTAATGACTTTGTTACAGGGTGCTGGTATGTTTTTATCTCTTTTGGCATTGTAATATCTTTTGTTTGATCAGTAAAAGGCCATAATCAAACACTTTTCCATCCGCTTTTCCAAAAAGTGCGAGAACACACGCAGGGTTCAAAACAAAGCGAGCGATCAAATTGCTTACATTGTATTCTAGCATATGATTAATTCCCTTATGTGTAACTAACACTCACTCTCAGGAAACAGCGATATAAACTTAAGAAACTCCTAACTGTTTTTGTGTTACTGTTCCTGATAATTGTCATATATCCCATTATGTTATTACAGAGGAGAATTTTACGTAGTGGCCTATAATGACACCCACGTATAATAATAATAATAATTATAATAATAAAAATAATAATAATAAAAAATTGTGGTCTGTGTAAATCTGATTATATGGAGCACATGAGGACACGATAGTAGAAGATAATGTATATAACAGATGATAGATGAAGAGAAAAGAAAAAAGGGGGAAAGAGAGAAAGAGGAAGAGAGAGAGAAAGTGAGTGAAAACTAATCGCTCATCAAAGCCATATGGGCAGAAAAAGATTTGGCACCCAGTTTTGCATGTTGTGGTGAGACAGCTCTGAGCACCAGAAAGAAAAATGATTCAAGAACCTTTTCATTTTCTTATCCAGAAACATTTCTTTCCTGACAGAATGTCTTTGCACAGCACAAATTAGCTTCATCTGACAGCTACTTTATCTATTCTTTATTTAAGACAAAGGAAATCTGATTACTGAGTGCAACAGGAAGTCTGTCAGTACAAAAACTAGCTTTACACTATCACTAGAAAAGCAGTTTGGAATGGAGACCTACACCATAATTGACAGAAAGCATCATATCATCCATTTATTCCAGACAAAGTTAAGAATTTGTGGTGATTTTTTAAGTTGATATCTTTGAAGGAATAGTTCAAAGCAATAGCCAAAACCATTTACACACTTTTTCCATTACCACACATGTAATCAATCAGGTAAGACAAACTGGAACTACAAGGCTAATATAGCTAACATCCATCCATCCATTTTCTGTGCCGCTTATCCTACACAGGGCTGTGGGGAGCCTGGAGACTATCCCAGGGGACTCAGGGCACAAGGCGAGGGACACCCTGGACAGGGTGCCAACCCATTGCAGGGCCCAATTGCACACTATGGACAATTTAGAGTTGCCAATCAGCCTACAGTGCATGTCTTTGGACTGGGGGAGGAAACTGGAGTACCTGGAGGAAACCTCCAAAGCGCAGGGAGAACACACAGGCTCCACGCACGTGGGGCGGAGGCAGGAATCAAATGCGCAACCCCAGAGGTGCAAGGCAAACGTGATAACCACTAAGCCACTGTACCCCCTCCCAATATAGCTAACAAGTAATGAAAAACATTTATAGCCTCCACATTAGCATTGTATAGACAGCATACCTAAATAAACACGCATTTACCTGAAAAGACATTGTCGCATGGATAAAATAGCAGTTTCATCACATAGGAGAGTGAGTCTGCATTAAAAAATTTAATTTTTAGAAATAAAAAAATTAATAACATTTGAACTATATAATCATTTGGTTCAATTCTATCATATTTAAACTTCAAAGTTTTTCCTGTTAGGTTCTGAGATTTAAAAAAAGCAATCCCAGGGTCACGTCTGCTGCTAATGTGTTTAGCCGTTCAATGCCCTTTTTAACTTTTTTTTTTTAAATAGAAAAATGTGTCTCAAAAAGTGTCAGAAACCACATTGTGTGTGATGATTTAAGCATGAAGTTTGCATGATGCTAAACTGCAGCTTCTCATACTTATTAGCAAGATTAGCCACATAGCTCATGTTCAAAACTCAAAAAGCAAACTTTAAACATTAAACATGTCTCTGTTAATCAGCCTAATTTTGGGTAGTAATGATATACACAGTGAACATGATAATATTAGGGTATATAAGGAGTAATTACACATGTTTTTCGAAATGCAGCATGTTTAGCGTAACATTTGTCTCCCTCTCCATCTGCCCTGCATTAGATTGAATCACAGAAACAGCTATAGTCTGTAAGTAATTGGGCAGCAGCACAGTGTTGTGTTGTGTTGTTTTGGCTCTGTACTACAGGAAATTGTATGTGGAATAAAACAATGAGTATGAGGTTAAAGTGCAGCATGTCAGATTTAGTTCAAGGGAATTTACCATATGGGATAAACAGAACACAGTCGGTTTGTCGTTATACATATACAAGGAGCGTAACTCAGTGCCAATATCTGTATCTGTTTAGTGCTCCAAATGTTCATATCTGTATACGGATTTAAGTGGGTGTGGCCTATGCCAAAGGGTTTTCTCTTATTCTTCTTCTTTTTAGCATATACAGTCCTGAGATCTAAACTCATAACCCTCCAGACACTTGCACAGAAACTTAGCCACTAGGTTGTAAATCTCATGGTTGTTTTTAATCTAATTTAAATAAATGGTTTGGGGATGGCATGGTGGTGCAGCAGGCAGTGTTGATGCCTCACAGCTCCAAGGTCTGGGTTTCATTCTGAGCCTGGGTTATTGTGTGTGTGTGTGTGTGTGTGTTTAATCCCACCTATCAAAATCATGCCAGTAGGTGGACTTGTTAATTTACCCAGGTGATTCTACCATTTGGGTGCCATTTGTGTCCCACTGATATTACATTTACAAATATGAATGCAACATAAAGGCAAAAGTGTCCATAACAATCTATGTGAATATTTCAGACAAATAAAAACACATAAAAAGCCTTTATTATTCATTATAATTACAATCTTAGAAACCAAAATATTTTGCCTTAATTTTTGTGAATCCATGAAATATGGATACGAAATATTCGGAATCTTCCACAAGTTCCACATGTTCAACAGATCATCCAAATTTCCTGAGATCGTGAGAAGAGGAAACCATACTCTCATTCTTTTTTCCCTTTATTTTCAATGATACTGTGATGGATGAGGTCATTTTGAAAGTACAACTTTAAATTTTACAATTTTAAGTAAATTATTAGAATGTGCTTGATGTCCTCATGTCATTAGCATGGATGTGAGTTAACCACATTTTGTCTATTAGGAAATTCTCTGCTAAAAAACACAACTCTGTTACATATTTAATAGCCAAATGCAGCCATTGTCACCAAAGAAATCATGGGGAAAAAAAGAAGAGATTGGAAAACACATTTTAAATGGTTAAGGGCTGGTGTCTCATGTATCCCTGCCTCAAGGCCAGTGGTTCCCGGACAGGCTCCAGATTCATGGTGACCCTGACCAGGATAAAAACTCTTACTGAAGATGAATAAATGGTTTGGCAAAAAAAAAAAAAAAATTATCAAATGCGCACAGTTCTACATGTATCCCAACTCTGATGTTTGTTAGTATTACGCTGGAGATAAGAAGGAATAGAAGTCTATTTTACCCAAAATACTTTCCATAAATATCTTTAACCAGGTTTTAACGTCATGCAGACTCACAGATTTGCTTTGTGGTTTAGGATAAAGTATTACTTCCTGTAACCTATAAAAACAGTTCCACAGTAAATTTGTGTTTGTAAAAATAGACTATTCCATGTTATTAAAAATAGATTATGTACACTCAAAGGCCACTTTATTAGGAATAGGTTCAGCATGTGAGTTCTGAGATACTTTTCTGCTCACCACGGTTGTAAAGAGTGGTTATTTGAGTTACCGTAATCTTCCAGATAGCTTGAACCAGTCTGGCTATACTCCCCTGACCTGCCTCAACGAAGGTGTTTCTGTCCACAGAACTGCCACTCACTGGATATTTCTTGTTTTTTGAACCATTCTGTGAAACTCTAGAGACTGTTGTGTGGGAAAATCTCAGGAGATCAGCAGTTTCTGAAATACTCAAACCAGCCCATCAGGCACCTACAACCATGCCACAGATTGATGTAAGCATTAAGTTGAAGTTCTGGACATGTAGCTGCATGATTTTATGCATTACTCTGCTGCCACATGAATGGCTGACTGGATATTTGCATGAATGAGCAAGTGCGCAGGTGTTCCAATTAAAGTGGCCAGTGAGTGTATGTTCATGTTGTACGAAGTGTTTGGCAGTAATATGGGGTAAGGAGGGCAATTATGTAAATTTGATTTTGTGCCAAACCACTCCTTTAAATCTAGAACAGCAAAATCTGGGTCACTTCCTAGTCACTTCTGGATTTGTCTGTGTTTCGAATAAGCGGAACTTCCTCCTTTTTTGTAAACTCCGAGAAATGAGGACATGGCCACCATGTTGTAGATGCAAAGTATCTGTACTCTGAGCACTGACTATAATCCAAACCAAGGTTAAATCTGTTTTTTTATTTGAAAACCTGTATGTTTTGCTCTTAATATGAGTGTACATGAGAATGAGAAGTATATTAAAGCCTGCGTTTGCAGTGAGGCTTGTCATCCTAATAGATATTTTTACTTCAGACTTCAGAGGTTTACTTTCCACTCAGCGCTCTCTTAAAAATAAAATGCTGAGCCTCAGTGGCCTGATTGATCCTGCAGTCCAAAATCAACACAGTGTCCAGTTGCGGTCTTTCAGGAGCCAAAAAGAGAGCTGCTCTCTGGTCAGTCACGTAACAGTATGCCTCTAACACAGTGATGACTTCATCTGACTAACACACACACACACACAGATACACATGCACAGAGTCATCAGGGTGTCATCTTAATCCATGTATCACTTTAAAGTTGCGAAACTTGACAGGTTAGTTGTGTTTGTGTACATATTACAGAAATTATGGTGTTATTTTATTGCCAAAAGTCATGAGCACAAAAGTTTAATCTGTGAGTATGACTTCATCCACTCTCTCACGCACACTCTCACACAGGTTTATTTTTTCTTTTATACAACAATACACATGTACAGTCAAACATACCCTGATGCATGGATGTGCTTTGCACAAAATGCGTGAGCTTAAATTTAACAAATGTGTGTGAATTTGCTATTTATCAGTTTCGAGTTTGAGCTCGTCTTCTCTCAGCGTAAGGGATGCTGCTAGAACATGGAACAGGGCGCCACTCAGGTTTATGGGCGGCCCGACAGGGTCTAAGCCAAACAAAGGCTATTTTATGCAATCATGTAAGCAAAAATATGACACCAAAACTGAGATTTCTGTTCAAATAATAAAGTATCATTCATTTTAGCCCAGTCATAGAGTGCTTTCACATTTAGTGTTTTTTTTTTTTTTGAGGCTGAAGCCTTTGTGATGATTTGAAAAAAAAGTGTATTACCATAACGACCCTCATATCAGTCCTAGCTAGTATCACTTAACTAACTAGTCTACCTTGTTATCTAGATTAGAATTATTATTACTAGTTATAAAGATGAAATAAAGATTGTTTAACTGTGGTGATGAGGAGGTTGTTTGCCTTCGCTGTAGCTTTGGATGTAGGAAATCAAGAGAAGAGAAGCTCTTGTGTCGAACATCACACTGTGTACAGTTAATATCCCAAAAATATTTATTGTTATTAGAAATGTTTTTTTACTTATTTATTTTCAGTTACATTGGAATATATTGGCAATGAAATAATTTCACTTTACGTTGTTAATATTATATTAACTCACACGACAAATTTTTTCACTAGCACTTTGTCCTCTGTATTTGTTTTTTTTTTTTTTTTTTTTAAATATTATTCAGAACTTTTTTTCAATTTTGGAAGCTCTCTGCTGTGATAAAAAAAAAACTGAATCCAGCATAAATAGCAGAGAACTAATTATATATATATATATATATATATATATATATATACATATATATATATATATATATATATATATATAATAACTTTTTAGAAGTTATTTAGAATTTTATATTTAGAAGAAACAGACAAATCCATGTAACTTTTGTAATCCATGTATTTTTGTAAGACAGGAACTAAACCTGAAAACAAAGAGAAGTTCCCAGGTGTGTCTATTGTTCTCTTGACTGTTGCCAGTAAAATAAAATAAAATAATTGACTGATCAAGTCTCAGATGCTAGTGTTTTTAATAATACATTGGGCAGATGAACAAAAGTCCTGTTTAAATTCCGGTCGGAAGACACCAGTGATTAGATCCAAAGGTCGACCAATTATCACGTTTGAATCCAATGAAATATTGTGTTTCTATGGCAATGACGTATTTATGTGCTGTATTTTACCAATAATAAATTAATAACAGATTCAGATCTGACTGCTTGCTAATGCAAAAATCCCACTTTGCAATGATTACTGTGTGTTTGACAAATCCAGTGTCTGTCAGATGCAAACTGACACAAACAGCAGTTAGTCTGATCCTTATGTATGTCAAAAGGCAAGTGCCTGAAAAATTGCGGCTTTGTTTTTGAGAGACAGGGGCTTTAAAGAGGAATGATACATCCTCTCTCTTATTTCCCGCTCAGAAATAGGAAAGGTCCAATTTCAGCGATCCCGAGTCTGTGGACCAGATGGTCTGACTTCAGCACTCTGTCTATTTAAACAGGGTCATGTTTTTGCTTTTCAAAAGGAATTCAGGCTTTCCTGCACATCTGCACTTATACATTTCCCCCCACATTCTTATTGTGTTATTTTGTTTCCACTTTATTAAGTGAATCCCAGCTTTGTTTGCATGCTGACAGCGGCCCACTTAGCTCAAACTCCGTTGGGTTTCTGACACACTAGAGCAGGATTAAGCAGCCTGAGGCCCATATTGAACTCATACACGATGCTGGGAATCTTTTTCTGTTGGATCACTTACATGACACAGACTTCATGTGCCTTTTATCCATTCAGCAAAAGTATACTCAGAAGCTCAAAGCCATTTTTCAATGAAAAGTGAAATATTATTGTTTCAGCAAGACAGACAAGAAAGGAAGGAAAGGAAACAGGGTCAGAATATACACAGATTGTATGTTTTTAATGTAGTAATTCTATAGAAGGTGATATATGACATAATGTGGAAAAAATGCATTTGCACCAGATGGCTGGGTTCAGAAAAGTCATTTCTCTTTGAGAGTAGAAACTTGAGCATTATTAGGAAAATAGAGAAATACATAGTTTGTTATAAGTTCTATATTTTAGCATGCATATGATTTCCACAAAACTGAGATGTAGAAGGCAAGGTCCAATACATTAACAGCTTAACAATGTGCTGTTAGAGGCAGGATGCAAGTCTGTAAACTCAGCATGATGTTTATTTTGGAAATTCCAATAATCGTCCTCATAGCTGCGGTCAATACAAGCAGGCAACATCAAAGAAGGGAAATTCATAATCAAAAACAATAATACAGACATGAGTCGGAATACCAGATACAATAATCAGAAAAATAACACTCAGAGCTGCACAATACAATGGGCAAGACTTCGCAACAGGGAAATGGAAACAATAGGGTATAAATAAGCAAGCTAATCAAGGGCTGAACACAGAACAGGTGAACACAGTGGGGTAATCAGCCAATGACAGGACAGGGACAGAGACAGAATCAAAACCAAAACAAAGGTCAAAACCTAAACAAAATCACATGGAGCAGAGCTATTTGGCAGATACTTGAGAATTAAAAAAATCTTGCTCTCTGGCAGGCCTGTGACTCGAACAAACTTCCGGTCTATTGCACAGAATCTTAAGCCACTGAGATAACAAATGTTAGTGCAATGATCGTGTACAGGACATGAATTGACAGAGTGGCTCACTCAAAGTGTCTGTGAGCGAGACAAAAGGGTACAACCAAGTGTGAATGTGTGTTTGTGCAAGTGAAATTCTGCCAGGGTGGTCCAGTATTTCATGGTGTGTGGGATTGTGAACATGACCTTCGGATGAAAAAAACCCTTGCTAACCCTCTTAACCTCACACCCGGCCCATCTGTGCAGGGCCCATGGGACAGAGGGAATGAGGAAGCAAGGGAGTAGGCAGAAAGGAGTATACACTCCTGCCTCAGTCAGGATTGGAGTGCACACACTAACAAAGAATCAGCGCTGACCTCCACACTGGTGGGGGTGGGGGTGGCAGTTCAGTGTTTAAGGTCACCCAAAACTTTTTTTTTTTCTAATTTAACTCCTTAATTCCTGGATTATTACTCAGGCATGGCCCATGACTATAGATTTTCCTGGAACAGGATGATGACAATAATAACAAAATTCATCTAGTAAATTTTTAGAGTAACCCCTTAATAAGAAGTAGAGAGTCAACAAGACCTGAATGAACTTGAAAAAAAACAAAACTAACTCTGTACAGCAATTTGCAGCAAGAGAACAGAAAGATGTAATCTGGTCTAAAAGCCAGCGCCTCAGCACAGATGCCTTACAAAAAGTCAAACAATACAATTCCCTTAAAACTGAACAGCTCTGACGTAACACTTCACTGTTTAATTTGCCTCATTTGTAAAGAAATACAGCTCTGTGATCTTTCAGAAGCTCAGATTTATCGATCATGGCTGTATTGAAATTTATACATTTATAAGCAGTTGGTGTTATTATGATGGGTTCTGGTAGCTACTAATTGCACTTCAAAGACACATCAATAACCCAGCTAGTTATGTAGACAGTGTAGATTAAACTTGCTAATCACATCCATTCTAACGGAGTAAAAGACTGAAAACTAAGCAACTAAACAACTCTATGGAGTTAAATGGAGTAGTGAGCACACTACCCTACAACTGCAAAACATCTATAAAGCCATAAGCTAGTAAGCTATTAGGGTTGGACTTGCCTTGATGGCTGTTAATAAATTGCTTCATATGGAAGATTCCCAATAAAATAACACTTTTACCCTCATCAAGAAATTCAGATTCTAGGAATATGAAAGATGGAAACACACCAAAACTTTAACATTATCCCCTTTCCTTTCAAGGCTTGTAAGTTTGTCACCACAGGAAAGTTGTTTTGTCTTATTAATTTCAAGATGAGGATAAAAGAGAGGTGACAGATTGACTGTTTATAGCTGCTATAACACACGGAACTTACTTGTCTCACGGTCATTCCACAACATTAAATGTGACTATAAATGGATAAAAATGGTGACAATAAATAGATACAACATGTTCATTAGTCAGTTTAAAAAATGTAAAAGTTGGCAAATTGTTGAGAAATTAAACACTCATGGCTATTATTGGAAAATAATCAACTTCAGGGTGGAATCAGTAACTCTGCTTCAGGCCAGGCCACATCACACCACCCCATCACTGATCATTTTTCTATAAAAGCATACCCCCAAGTGTTTTATTCCATACTTAAATACTGAATAATTATTGGTGATTTTCAAATATCTCACTTTATAGAGCACTGTAAAATGTAATATATATATACAAAGTATATAGTGGTAATTGCTTGTAATTACTACATACCTTAAAAAATTCTTGGTAGTGTATTATTTTGTAAAATACAGCAAATTTATATATACACAAAAACACGTTGTAAAACGTATTCACTCATCTTTCCACCAGACTGAGTGTGTCTGTGTCACTCTTTAATAGCATGTATTTGTCACTGGGGAGGAGTAAAGATGGAGTCCAGGGCAGCCACGTGGCACTCCACTCTCCGCTTTTTTATAGACGTTCAAATAAACTCACCTCTGTGGCCTTAGCAGTCAAAACACAATAATAGTTTCTTCGGCCGTTACATACTTGACACATACTTTTCTTTCCTAAGACTCCCATTTCTACCACACACACATCTGTGTTTGAGCCCTCACACTCACCACATTCCCTCTCTCTCTCTCTCTCTCTCTCTGTCTGTCTGTTTTGGGTCTTCAGCACCTGTCATGGTTGAGGTTTTATGTGCAGTAATGAACACACACATACACACACACACACACACACACGACAGACAGTGGATGCTGGATTTATGGCTTGACTCCCCACAGCTGACACACACACACACACACACACACCACTGTGTAGAGCAGCTGAAAAGAGATCAGTCGGCGATGTACTGCGTATGACTTCATAGCTGCCCCCCACACGCTCTCACACACACACACACACACACACACACACACACACACACACACACACACACTAAAGGGATTGTCCAGGCAATCCCTAGATTCCCTTAATCAAAATGTAGTTTATCAGCCAGGGCATGTTTAGTGTCTCAGGTTTGCCTCTTTAGTTTTGCACAATAACTATAAGTCTAATATTATTAATAAGTAGTGGATTCTTATAGCTACAAGTTTAGCATTGTGCAAACAGCAAGGAGAAATAGCCACACACTCACTGCAAAGACATAGAGCCTCATTTGTTCATTTGAATATGAACAAATTTATTCATAAATCTTTCGCGGGAGCATTTCAACAACAACCAAAAAATGCTATTCATGAAAAAAAAAATTACTATTTAAATTGCACACAGGAATTTAATGAAAATGTAGTGAAACATTTCACTTCATATTAATGATTTGAAAGAAAGCAACCCAAAAATATCTGTAAATTAAGATGACTAAGAGTAGCCATACACTTAGAACAAAAATAATGGCACCCTATAACAGGAGAAAGTGTTAGTGTGTGTCTGTGGTAGCTGATACGCTGCAGTGGCTGAGCTGCATTACTAGAAGATTTAATAATATTGTATGTTTTTGTTTGCAGCTCTTTGTGAACCTTGCCTTTTATGGAGTTTTGTGGGTGTCACTAAATGTAAATGAACATGAACATGCTTGGTAGTTTACTGGGTGATTGTTTGGCATAAATAATTTTAGATAATAGCAGAATAAGTCTGTATTAAAAAAATATGCCAATTAGATTAGAACTATATTATCATCCAAACCACTTATACAATCCACTTTTGTCTTCAAACCTCTAAAGTTTTAAGCTTGCACAGAGTGATGCCAAACGGTGAAATG